>NC_141614.1:2332500-2632500 GCF_047967505.1 Dipteris shenzhenensis | reverse complement strand
ATACTGGGAAGATTATTGTCAGTAGAGATGTGATCTTTGCTGAACATTCAATTTCTCCTCTTGTGGACTACAAAGCAAAGCCTGATGTTGACATGTTTGATGCCTTTGAATCTTGGTTACCTCTACCATCATCAGAAGAGGATTTTGACCAACAACATGAGCCTCCTGCAGGCCCTCCACTAAGCAATAATCAACCTCAACCTCATGCTAATTTGCAGGTTTCTCTTCCAGCACAAAATGATCCCACTACTCATGATGCAGTCATTGAAGAAAGAGCTATCAATAGACAGTAAAGGCAAGTTCCCACATGGCTTCTTGATACATTGAGGGACAACAAACAAGATCAACCTTTTGCTGCCCGGACAAGATCAGGGAATAGACAGCATGGTCACTTTCTTGAGTTTGCACTCCTTGCTACAACTTGCAATGAAGAGCCTCTGTGCCATAAAGATGCTTTTGACAGTAAAGAGCGGATGGATGCAATGAAAGCTGAGTTACAATCTATTGCCAAAAATGACACATGGGAATTAGTAGATCTCCCACCTGGCAAGCATGCCATTGGAACGCGGTGGGTCTACAAATTAAAAAGGAAATTTGATGGCAGCATAGATCGATACAAAGCCCGTCTTGTTGCAAAAGGGTATGCCCAACAACAAGGCATTGACTTTGAGGAGACATTTGCTCCCACATCCAGGATTACTACCATTCGATGTGTCATTCCCATTGCAGCCCATCATCATTGGCAAGTGCACCAACTTGACATCAAGACCGCTTTTCTTCATGGGGATCTGCAGGAAGAATTCTATGTCACACAACCTCCTGGCTTTGACGTTGTTAATTCTGAAAATAAGGTATGCCGGCTTAAAAAAGTCCTTTATGGTTTGAAGCAGGGACCTAGGGCATGGTATGCCAAAATTCATGCACACTTGCTATCCCTTGGTTTTTCGAATAGTCCCACATAACCCACTCTTTATGTCCATGGGAGTGGATCTGATTTTAGTGCTGATTTTATATGTGGATGATATGCTCATCACCGGCCCAGATACTCAGCAAATTGCAGCTTTCAAGGCTGATTTGCAGCAAATTTTTGACATGTCAGACGGCTCCATTATTATTTGGGCATTCAGTTTGCTCATGTTGAGGGGGGTATCATGATGTCTCAGTCCAAGTATATTGGACAGCCCCTTGATCATTTTCAGTTTGAGGATTGCAAGCCAATCTCTACTCCAATGGACCCTGGCTTCAAATTCTCAGCTCATGATGGGAGGCCACCATGTGATATCACTCTTTATCAACAAGCTGTTGGATGCCTTATTTATTTATGTCACACCAGACGTGACTTGCAGTATGCAGTATCTCAGCTCAACAGATTCATGCACATGCCCAATTCACAGCATTGGCAGGCAGTGAAGAGAGTCTTCAGATATCTTAGAGGCACTCAGGATTTAGCCCTCTTCTATGGTGATCAGGGTTCACTTACCATGCATGCTTACACGGATAGTGATTGGGCAGGATGTTTCGACACTAGAGTGTCACATACTGGCAATTGTTTTTTGCTTAGCAATTCATGTATCTCTTGGCTCAGCAAGAAGCAACCAACAGTTGCCACGTCTAGTTGTGAGGTTGAGTACAGGGTAGCTTTCATCACTACAGTAGAGTGTGTTTGGCTTCAATAGTTACTTACAGATCTTGGTATTTGCCAGACATCCTCCACTATTGTCTACACTAACAGCCAGAGTGCTTTGGCCATTGCGCGTAACCTAGTATTTCATGCGCGTACCAAGCATATTGAAGTTCACTATCATTATGTTCCGGAGCGGTTGTCAGTAGGAGACATAGAGTTGTCCTATCTTCCCACAGAGGACAACATCGCATATATGTTTATAAAGGCACTTCCTCATCCCAAGTTCGAAGTCTTTCGATAGGCTTTACACTTGGTTCCCTTTGTTGCATGATCTGACATTCCTTGTACATTCATAGGTGGTTATATCCTTTTGGATGAACATGTGCCACATGACCAAAAACTACCAGGTATTCTGAGACGTTTCCAGAGTACTTCAGCCAATCCCATGGAGTGGGGTTTGTAGGCCATCTTCTGCTGGTTCTAGTGATGCCCTATAGGCCACGGTATGTGCCTTGTAGGCATAAGTGTAGGCACTTATAGTGTTAGTGCCTTTTAGGCCACATAGGACACTTAGTCCTATGTGACCCCAGGACACTTAGTCCTAGGTCTAGGTACAAGTACTTTGTACTTGTATGTTTTTGACTATCTAAGATTTTGATGTGACGGTTGTTCTACTATGACTTCTTGCTACCTACACTCTCTCTCTCTTCTCTACGATCCTACAACCATGGCCTAGCAAGATTTCAATGGCCTCCCAAAAATAATTATTTTAATCTCTGTTTTTTTTTTAAATTTTTTTAATAGATTATTTTTCCTATGTGATAAAATCCTAAACCTAATTGTATCCCCTATTGGCTGAATAAAAACCCTAAACCTATTTTTTCCCTTATGTGAGAAAATCCTAACCCTAATTTTTTCCACAAATGGAGTATCAGGGGCAAGTAGGAGGGGGTTGTGGGAGTGCAGAGTTTAATTTATTCAATTTCAATTGGTATGAATAAAAAATATAATTTAGGGTTCAAACCCCAACCAAATTTTTTTTAAAAAACCAGGCTATCCTGCATGCTACCATGCATGTATATGGGTTTTTAGCCTAAAATATACCCTAGAAGCATGATATCTGACATCGTGCGACTAGGTAGGGCCCTGGGTGCACAATTTCTAATATCATACTTCCATGTCATAATTTCTAGGTCATACTTCCAGGTTGATATACATGCTTGGTATGCATGCAGAATAGCCTAAGTTAAAAAGAAAGAAATTTGGTTGGGGTTTGAACACTAAACCCTAAACCCTATTTTTTATTCCCTACCAATTGAAGACAAAGGATGGATTTTCCTTGCTAAAATGGAACCTAGAATTATATAGATGATATTGAATCACATGATGAAGTTGGCAAAGCTACATACCCTTTTTGCCTCATCGCAGACTGTGTCAACTACAGTGTCCAATTGGACTCCCTTGTGTGGTTGGTCTTGAACTTCATGCTGGCTTGAGGTGCCAGCTTCTTCATCTCTCTCCCTAAATAATGCCCTTTGCAAATTCATGAACTCCTCATCAGACATGTCGTACTCTGGTACAACATCCTCGATTGCCTTCTGTGTTTGTTGGATTACCTCTAGATTGGTGAGGTTCGATTCATCGAAGTGTGCAATGTCATCGATTGCTAAATCAACTGGAGCATCAAAGTTAATGACATCATCA
Organism: Dipteris shenzhenensis; assembly: GCF_047967505.1. Taxonomy (NCBI): domain Eukaryota; kingdom Viridiplantae; phylum Streptophyta; class Polypodiopsida; order Gleicheniales; family Dipteridaceae; genus Dipteris; species Dipteris shenzhenensis. The sequence goes on along the minus strand of NC_141614.1, from coordinate 2,629,172 downwards.
AAGGTGTCATTCGAGAGCTGACATAGTACCTCATCCTCTCGAAGACCAGTTTCTTCCATCACTTCCAATAGGGTAAGGTATTCCTCACCCTCAGTCCTGATTGGATCAATCAAAGCCAGGTGTGGCTTGGTTGCTGCCTCATCTGGATTATACATGAACGATGGATATGCACAAGTCGAACATGATGATAAGATGACCTTGCTCTCAACTTGCAAGATCCTCATCTAGGTTAATAGTATACTCCTTAGGTTCTATGTCTTGGCTTATGTCATCTCCTCCACCACTTGTTGATGGACCTGCTCCACCACTTGTGGATGCAGAAGGACCCTTGGTCTGCTCGCCAACATCCTCATCAAACATGCTAGTTGCGACAAGGAGAACGGTATGGGCTACATCTCTCTCAATCAAATGAATTGGGGAAGATGAATCATCCCTGATGGGAATAGCATATCATAGAGAGAGATAGGGACATTATCCATGGCCCTAGCTAGTGTATTCTTGAAGTTAGCACTCTGGTCAAAGGAGCTCAAAATATCCAATAAAACCCATTGGTGAAGGGAGTCAGCAATCGCGACAGATTGCCCGTGGATAAGTCTATCAAAAATTTGAAGAGAGGGATTATTAGCAAGAAGGAGAGCTCTCAAGTGAGACTCAAAAAGGAATGCCTTACAAAAGATAGGATAAACCTAATCTACAAAGGCATGGGAATTAGTGGTGGATGAAATCCACTGGTCAAAAGCCTCTCTAGGAAAAGCCATTAGTGCAAGAGGATGCTCGAGAAGATGAAAGAGGAGGGTATGGAATGCAAGGTTACTCAAGAGTGGGAAACTAAAAATGTGAAAATGACCTTAGAAGTGTACTTTATAAAATGGGCATTGCCCTTAAATATGTTTTTAATTAAAATATTTTTATATTTATTGTTTTTACTTCGGAAAGTGTTTCTCTCTCTCTCTCTCTCTCTCTCTCTCTCTCTCTCTCTCTCTCTCTGAATCCATCTTTCCCTCCCTTTGTCTCTCCCCTCCCTCTGGCTTGTATACATCCTGATCTATGATTGTACTTTGTCCCATAGACTCGCAAGGTCTTTCGATGATGTTAATATATCTTTCTTTCTTTCCCTCCCTTTGTGTCCCTCATTGGTCTCTCTCTCTCTCTCTCTCTCTCTCTCTCTCATCATCGTGATGCCTTGTTGCCCTTAGCTAATTATGTCATGGACATTGGACACTAGATTTTACATATACATTTTTTGTATTTTGTTAGCAGGTCCACCCTTTGGATCAACTTTTTTTTTTTAGTCTCATAATCTCTCGAAGACCTTGATTAACTTTGTTATCTTCTCTTTCTCAACTTAGACGTGCAAATGAATAAATGCAATCTTAACTCTTTCTCTCCCCCTTTCTCCTCCTCTCTCTCTCTCTCTATCCCACTCTCCATCTCCCTCCTTCTGTCTTGTTCTCCATCTCCATCTTTCCCTCCCCCTCCCTCTGTCTCTTTCCCTCCCTTTGTGTCCCTAACTACTCTCTCTCTCTCTCTCTCTCTGTTCATACATCTAACAATGTCTCATGGCCAGGTGCATTATTTGTGTCCCTTATTGCTCTCTCTCTCTCTCTCTCTCTCTCTCTCTCTCACTCACTTAGTCTCTCTTGCACACTCTGCTATCTCTCTCTCTCTCTCACTCTCTCCCTCACTTATTCTCTCTCTCTCTTGCACAATACAGATATACAAATATCCACATAGATTTAAAATTACAAATATTTATCACTTTATCATTCATGACCATAGAGAGCCATCAATGGAGGTGCAAACTTAATAAATACAGTCTTAACAATAAATGAAACAACACTTTGTATTATTTATGATTTTTGTTCATACATGTAACAATGCCTCATTGCCAGGTGCATTGCTAAAGCAATAAGGATCTAAGCAACTGGATATTATGAAAAACCTGCCATCATGTATGTACTATCTCTAGAGTATTGAGGGAGCAACAATTCTTAAAAAGGATACTTGTCTCATCCCTATATCTAACTTTGTGATTATCAAGTCTAAATTAATGGTCTTGGGGATTGGCCTATGTTGAGAGAGAGAGAGAGAGAGAGAGAGACTTGCATGCTCATTCTTTGCATTTAAAAATGATCAAGTGATATATTATTGAGAAGAACTAGATAAAAATAAAAGGAGCATAATAGAATTGATGATTTTGAAATTTATTTTAAATATATACTAAATATTCATTAGCCTCTCAACTTGATCTTCTTAGAGTCTATTCCTCAAAGTAGTATGGATAGCAATTATATTGGCTCTAATTTCTTTCAATATGTAATTTAGAGCATGGTTGTGATAAAATTCTCATGCTAAGGGAGCATAAGAGTGCATAGTTAGCACCATTCCTTATGTACCATTTTCACATATGTGCAGTTCCAGCCAAACCTTGCAAATTGGAAAATACAAATAAATCTTCATTGCAACAATACTTAGTTAGCTCATTATAGCACTTAGTTAGCTCAACATCTTTTAGATAATATGTGCACATGATATTATGAAGGCTGTTCATAATTCCTCCCATCTCTTTTTAAAGAAAGTATAGAGCTCCCAGCTACTTTTTGTAGCATTGAAGGCACATTGTTATACAATATTCTTATTTGATAGTTTAGACCATAGATATTGCAATTGATGATGCACTTAATAACGATTATCGATGTGTAGAAATTCTAGCTGTTGATCTGCCTAATAAGTTATCCTCCAAGTTTTTTCAACTAGATTGCTTGGATGGAAAGCGGTGGTATGTGATTCAAGTTGCACCAAGAATGCAATGTGTCAAGAACGTGTCTTTGAAGATGAGGACATTGAGGAAGAGATGCATATTTTCATAGTAGATTACATGGAGGCCAGTACTTCCAATGTTGCTCCATACCTGATGAGATGGTGGCTATGCAACCTCCAAAAGATATTGACAGTCTAAGCTCTTTGGATCATTATTTAGACCTAGATGTGAGGGATCTAATCTTTGATGCAGATGACATAAAAGGCATAGAAAATTATGAATATGATGGTGCTGATGTGTTATTAGACGATTCATCTAATAATTTAGATAATTGACTATACAAAACAAAATTTTTATACTATACTCGTGTTGCCCACTATTTGTGTAGAGTAAAGGTTTTATACACAATTTCCATGCAAAAGATCATGAATAATTAGAATGCACATTATCAAAGTGTAACAAAATTTTGCAAGGTTACAATTTTACAGTTTCTCATAAGCGCTATCAAGGCTTACGAGTGTAAAATTTCAATAGTTGTATTAATTATTGTATCAACACCTACCAATTTTGTTAAGAAAACATCGATACAAAGTGTCATAGGTCTTGTATTCTAGTAGTGGATCATTTTCTCTATGTAGTAGCAAGGGTAAAAAAAATGAGAGAGTGTAGAACATATCAAAGAATTGAAAGCATACAAGATTATAAAAGCAAGTAGACATATAGGTAGAGTAACATCTGTGGGACTTCTTTTAGCCACTTCTACCATTTTGCTATAAATCATGCTTCTCAAATGTACAAGGAAATACAAAGGCCACTTATGCCTAGTGTTGTTGGAGTAAGGGCAATTACACATAAATAAACAAATGCGTAGCTAGTTGTGCTTGGTAATTCTTTAATTGCTACTCTTCTTTATTCACATGATGTAATATATTATGAGGCCTTTTTTTTGGGGGGGGGACATGCCAGATATATTATAAAGGGTGGCAAGCCCAAAAAAAGGACCCTTAAAAAAATTGGCCAGAGGCTTCTGTTTGATAAAAAGGAACCTTCCATGGGTCCTCATTGAGTCCTTGTATTTTCATCTATGCTCCTTACATCTTAAGAGGTGATGCACATGCATCGACTAAGTGGCTCACATGTAGATGTGTGGGCAATCCTTATGGTCCACATGGTCAAGCATTGGACGGTTACCCTATGACTAGCTTATATGAAGATGTACACGTCTTATGTAGAAAAGGATGCATGGGAGTTTAGAAATGGTAAGTGATAGTCTCACCCAATTCTGCATTCTATCTTGCATTGGAGTGCTTAGACTTGTGCAGTGATAGGTGGAGGTTCTTCTAGGCCAAGCACAAAAAGTCAAAGCAATATGAATTGACTATAGAAGCACATAAAGTTAAAAAATGGCACCTTCAAAGTGTCTCACTAAAATTGAAGGTTCCATTTCTCACTTTATGTGCTTCTACAATCAATTCATATTACTGACTTTTTGCAAGTAGACTTCATTTTTTGCATTAGTGAGATATTTTAGTGACAAACTTTGAAGGTGCCATTTCTCGCATTAGTGAGACATTTTAGCCTCAACAAACCATCTCTCTTGTCACCCTTTCTTCATTAATTTTTGATATCATTTAGAGCTCAAGCTCCTACAAACTTGCAAACTTGATAGGCTTGCTCATTAAGTCAATTTGTATATGTCAACTAAGGTTGGATAGAGGCTCTTTGCATCTTTATGTATACTAGATACTACAAATAGTGTATAATCATAATTCTTAAATAAGTGCAAGAACAAGAAGGCAATGATGTTGGTTGCACCTTCAATTGCCTAACATTACAAGCATGTGCATGAACTCTTAGACACAACTACGGTTCCTCTCTGAGCATGAACTTGCCTTTGATGTGAGTGCAAGCCCTTCAAGTTCACTAGTGTGAGCTTGTTTACTATGTAGCCAAATGTTGTGGCCTTGAGCATGTGCATGGAATCTCTAGAGTTTCATTGTGAGCTACTAGCAATGGCATGCCTTTCAATGGCTAGCATTTGGCATTGTGCTTGAGACTCGAAGCCTTAAAACATCATGGCCAACAAGCAATACACTCGTTCCTTCACATGATTTTTGACAATGGATTGACTTATCTAGAAAGCCACTGCATCGTTTGACCTTGAAGGATTTCACAATGTCTTTCTTGATAAATGGGCTCCATATAGTAGTGTCTCCATATAGGATCACTCATTGTGGAGTGTTTAGAAGGCGACACCCTCCAACAGATTCAACTTTGATTGGGGGCTAGTGGTGGGCAAGTTGTCCACTAAGGATTATCTAGTTAAATGGAGTGACATCTCTCCATTGTGTCCATTTTGCAATCCATCTTGGAGAATCATTTTCATGTGTTCTTGATCTCATGATCCCTTTGGCAATGCATTGGATAGTGGTTGTTATGTGCTCATCTCTTTTCTCCCATTAAGTGGAAGCAAGCTCTACTTGGGGATAAGGGTAGCTAAATGAATCACTATTGTGAGTTTGGCATCTTATTAGGGCATGTGTTATTTTCTAGATCTAGACACATAGAAATATGCCAGTCTTTCACCATATAATGATTGCCTAGTTTACATTCGAAGGTCGCGCACGCGTACATGTGCATACTTTTATGCAACTTTAAAGAAATTATCAACTTATTACTAGTGCAATGCTTACAAGAGCATGATGCATTGCCATCTATATAAAATCCTTTCTAAATTACCTCTATCTAGTGAATGAAACAAAGATGACCACCTAATTTATATATGAGATAATCTATAACGTAATCTATATATGAGATAATTTATCTAATTTATAACCTAATTTTTTCTCATGTTCTAGTTGTTGTCATTGTTTGGTTCTTCTTCCATAAGTTTTTTAAATGATTTCTACTTGCTTAATTATAGATTTTTTTCAGTAGTTCTTTTCCTATATACAGTTTTAGGTAGAGTGTTTTATGTAGCCTCTTTTTGGTAGGTTTCAATGTTGCTGAAAAAGTTGTAAGGAAATGTCTTCCAGTGGTTTAATCTTTGTATATGTTGTTGTCTAGAGTAGATTGTTGCAATGCTAAATTCTTAATATTCGTATTTTGTGAAGTACCATCGTGTTTTTTTTGTTATAATGTCAAACTATTGTTTTTATTTTGTAGAGTGTCATCGTGTTGTTGTTCTTTTGTTACAAGTACAAGATTTTTCATGCTTGAATATCAAGTGTAAGAATTGGACACATACCTAGCAAGAAAACCAATATTCTCAAAATATGAAGATACAAAAATAGTTGGCCCAACCTAACTTGCACCATTGGAAGATTGGAATAGCTACCTGATACAAACAAAAGCAGGGATTAGTAGACGATAAATCACCATTCTTGGAAGGCTATATATCAAGGCCTATACTAAGAGTGATAAAACTGACCTACTGCCCATAGATCCAAGGCAATGTGTCTGACTATATGGATCAATAAGGGACAGATGGGGTGGGAAGAGCGACAAAATAAATTTCATGAGTAGCTTGAGTAGCTTCATCCCACAGCCATTGTCTAATAGAAAGTTGTGAATAGTGAATTTCCATTGGATAGAAAAATCCATCACCCTTATTCAAATGTCTAGTCTTAAGTGCTTAAACATTACCTAACAAAGAATTACAATTCCATTCCAGTATGACTTCGAGGTTTCTGAAACTGTTGCACCTGCCAGTCTACATGTGGCATTGTCCATGCCTTTTATGAGTATGAAGATCCATGGGAAGTTGTGTCAAAGAGACCTCCTCTCCTATACAGAAGAAGGAGACCCTTAAATCAAGTACTTGCAATCCAAAAAGAAGCATTTCATCACATGTGAAAGGTCCAAGCTTGTTAGTAAGGCTTGGTATAGAGCAGTGAATCTCTGCCATCATACAAACCTAACCTTTATGATAAAGTTGGACTTTGAAGCAATAATTGCTCTATTTTCCATAGAAAATATGCCCTTTAAAATGGCTTATAATAATACTACACAAGAATAACTGAGACTTCACAATGAAGCTAAAACCCAGAGCAGATAAAAAAAGCTCTGCTAACAAGTTCATGGAAAACTTTCTGAAGCTGCTAGTGCTCCTTTAAAACATCTTCATGCAAATTGAGTTCCTCTTATTGTTGGGTGTGTTGAGTTTGACCATTGGGATTGATGTCTGCTGGTAACCTCGTGAGGGCCATGCTACCTTAGGGCCTGACATTTAAAAAAATCTTATCCTTGGATTCATCTTCTTCTTGGTATACTTCTTGTCAAGATTACTACTTTATCATTGAAGAAACATTACCAGGATTTGTAAGGAAAATAAACCATTGGAAGGTGTTAGAAGCATATCCCTTAGTGAATGAGGACACTATCAAATTATTGAAAAGGCCTACTTCTTTTTAAAAATCCTTCACTGCTTGTTGCCAAAGTTTATCGACCATTGAATTTGTGCCTAGTACATCATGATCAACCTTTGCATTTAGGATAGCTTCCCTCATAGCCCTTGGTCATGTACATCAACAATTGTCATCAAACTAGACAAAGGCAAGAATTTTCTTGAGAGAGAAACTAGAAGGTTGCTATTTATATCAGGAGAAGATTGTATCGCTGCCTCCTTTATTAAATCAAGTTTTGCAAACAATCGGACTTCCAGACATTCAGAGCAATTTCAATATTCAACTTTCTCCCCCAACATGCAAAAAATAGCTAGTTGTCCTCTATTTCTAGCCACTGTTGACATCTCTTCTCACACCCAAACTTTACAAGGCTCCTCTTAGATGTAGCATACTATCTTATGTACTCTTAGGAACTCTCATGTTCTCAAAAGAAGCACCTAACTATGCATAGCAGCTACTAGGAAATAGTAAAAAATCATGATTTTTAATGTTCCCAATAGGCCAAAAATAGCTAGTATCTTCTATTTCCAGCCAGCTATTCACATCTCCTCTCACAAGCAAACCTTCCTCGATGTATCATAAATCTCATATACTCATAGGAACTTGCACCTTCTCAAAGAAGGACCTAACTATGCATAATAGGTACTGGAAAATAGGGAAAAAATATGGTTTTTGATTTCCCCTAATAGGCTTTAAATCCTGGGGCACCAACTCAATATGCAATGTGTTACTACCCTCGTCCAAAATCCAAGGTATGGGGGGACAAGGTCCATAGATAATATGCATGGATTTCCTTAAAAATTTTCAAATATGCAAGGGGAAAATATGAAAATTTCATGTCCCCCCTCCCACAATATATAAGATTTGTACATATTTTTCATAATATGTGAGGCCCAAGGGGGGGGTTCTTTTGGATGAGGGGGAGGGGTAAGACAAAAAATACACTAAAATATGAAAACCCGTCTCCCTTCAAATGAATGTAACTTTTTCATGTGTTACCCAAATTTCAAGGTGTAAAGACATTTTTAAAGCTCTTTTAGTGTAGAACACAACCATGTTAATTTGAATAATTTCTACTCATGGCATATTGTTAAATTCATCTCATACTCAAGATTTTGATAGGTTTTCTTACGAAAGGAACTTGGTGCCCTTGGGGCTAAATATAGCTGTTGTGCTCTATTTCCAACTAGTTGTTGATATCTCTTCCCACACCCAAACCTTCCAAGGCTCCTCCAAGATGTAGTGTACTATCTCTTCTACTCATATGAAATCTCACCTCTCTAGAAAGAGTCTCAACTACACACAGAAGCCTATCGAAGATGACAAAAAAAATATTTTTCAAGCCAATCAATAGGATCTCTGCCTTCATCCCTATCACGTGTGGTATGATCTCTTCACCTGTGTTTTCCCTTCTTTACCACAAATGGTTTCCTCAATCCCCATCTTCTACTCATAGGAACTCTCACCTCTCCAAAAAGATCTCTCAACTACACACAGTAGAAGATGACAAAGCAAAAAGTTTGTCAAGCCCAAGCAATAAGATCTCTCCCTTCAACCCTATCACATGAAGTATGATAGTGTGCACCTTTTCCCCCCTAATTTACCACACATTGTTTGCTAAATCCCCTTCCATTTCAACGGTGCTACTATATAAGTTACATTCTACTCCATGGCTTTTAACTACTTGCTTGCTTTCTGGTCCACTTCCCTTCTCACACCTATATGAGATGCTTCTCTTCAAGGTCATGGTTGCCTTTTAGATTGCCTTCATCTCATTCTTGAGATGCCCGACATGCTTGATGTTACTACTTATGTGCTACCCTCTCTAGTCCACCCATGCACTTCCCGTGGATCTAGCAAAGCTATGATCAATTTTATGGACTCATGGGTTACCCTAGGCTATTTGCAACCTCTTTTCTTTCCCACTAAATTATCACATTCATTTATGGCTACATCTCCTTGTATTGCCCTCCAACTACTATGGGCTACATTCCTGCCTTGTCTACTGCCCCACGGCTCCCATGGCTATTTTCCAGTAGCATATGCTCTTTGCATGCTACCCGAGACATGTTGCCACTACGTATGGGGTGCCCTAGGCATTCATGGTGTTTGTATACAAGCTCCATAAATGCCTCATTATGCCACTTATATGCCAATTAATTTTCGTCTCTTGTTGGTTGCTATGCTCGTGGTGGTTTTTTTTATTCAAAAAGCACAAATCTTGTTGTATTTTCATTGTTTGCAACTTGAGCAACTTGTATTTACTCTAGTTTGAGAGGTTTATGATGATAACTTAACACTAGGACCAACCACTTTAAAACATATTATATTAATAGGACTAACTTTTTAAAACACTTCAAGGTTTTTATAGATCATATTTGCAATGTCTACTACTATGACTAAAATATCAAGATTTAAACATACTTTATCAAGAGACCACATTTGCAAATGAAAACATATTACCATAATTGGATAAAACGAAGAAATATCTCTCAAGGAGAGAATATCAAAATCATGCTACAATATAAAAGCTACATTGGGATGCTACTCCAAGCTCAATACATCTTATCCCTAGAACTTCCAACAATTGCATGGCCTCAATGTCTAGAGAACAACAAAATCATGCTGCAATGTAAAAGGTACGTTAGGAGTGCAACTCCAAGCTCAGGACATCTTGTCCCTAGAATTTCCTGCAATTGCATCCCCTCAATGTCTAGCATCACCTACATTTGCATCTAATGGAACTACCACATCTTCCATATCCACTGGAAATTCAATGAGTATGTTATGTGTGATGCAAGTACATGCAATCACTTTGGGAAGCAAGTGGCGGTTTGGCATATTCACCATCCCATGCAAGTAAGAGCGAGTGTTTTCCAGCTTTTTGAATGCCCTTTTGACTGCAACCCAGGTTGATGATTGCATGAAGTTAAATTCCTTCTAATCTTCCCTATTTGGAGCTCAGAAATAAAGGTTTAACCGCAACAATGTGATTCCTAATCCTCATCGATGTCTTGGTTGTTGTCAAATGCTTGCAAGCTTGTTTAGGAGAAGGGGGCCAAATTACGCACCCAATGTTGCAAGAGCACACTTGGCGACGAACATAGTCCAAGTAAGGAGGCCATGAGAGTTTGGTGATCCATAGATTTGTAACAAGGCAGCATGTTCACTTTGGCAATAAGGCAACAATAGTTATGCAGTGAGGCAACATAGAGTTAGAGAGCATAGTGATGAACACAAGGGAGAGTGTAGGGGGGAAAGCAAAGTTGGGGAGTGTAGTGAGGAAACACATGGGAGAGCTTTGTGAGGTAGTGTAGAGCAAAAAAGGGAGAATGGAAACAACATAGAGTAGAGAGCATAGTGATGAACGCAGGGGAGAGCTTCATAGTGTAGAGCAAGAAAGGGGAATGGAAACAACAAGTTGAGGAAGCTGGGAAATGTAATGCAGGGACAATGTTTCTTGCAATAATTGGTGACTACCAGTGACGTCTCAAAATTTCATTCAAATGGGGTAGCCCATGTGAACTTTTGACAATGGATGCCTACCGCCTACCGCTGATGGATCCAATTTTATTAAAGGGGAGGATGGCATGTGGCCATGCTCTAACACATTGATTGTAGAGCAACTTGGAGTGCCCTCTTTATATGGATCTGGTAAATGTGCAGATGTTGGAAATGAATATAAGAGTGAGTTGGGTATTAAAGGATATGGCGTCAATGGTGATGCATCAAGGATGACGATGCAACAATAGCAAAGTTGAGTAACTTTTTTGGTGGTGTGGGGGAACCTATTTGATTGAGATGAGATGTTGTATGCAGACATCATTATGAATTAAAATGTAATTGACACAAGTCAATTACTTAATCATAATAAGGCTTGCAAGAAGATAGTCCCAAGTACAAGGCTGGATCTTGGAATTTTAAGTGTTTGTTTAGTAACACTCAAAGGCTTAGTAAGCAACATCGAGATGCAACAAGAAAATGATTGGAATTCGTTGCAGCCTTAAAAAATGATAGAATTAATAGGCTATGAATTGGAAGGCAAGGCAGATATAGCAAAAGACAGCAACAAGAAGAATTCTTCCACAATGGATGTCAGTGGTGATAAGATTGAGCAGAATGAAATTTTGCATGACTAGCTAGCTTTGTGACTATAGGACTTTGCAGTGCTCCATTCTGGTCACTTGATCATGTCTCAATACCTCTTACTACCAGTCACCAACAACAAATAGGGCTACCTATGTGGTGATTCTTTGACCTATGTGAAACTCGCCACTCTGTCATTTGTTGTTAAAAAATGAGCCAAAAATTGGAGTTACAAGTGTGCTGATGATGGACTTATAAATTACACTTTTTGAATGGAGTTGCGGTCCACATTTTATGGTGTTTTGCGAAAGCACCAAGTAAATACTGCATATACCATGATCATTCAGAATTGTTCGCAATTATGATTATATATTTTCCCTAATTGTGTCAGGGTATGTCGCTAGAGGAATTGGTTTAGGGGCTATAGGAACTAAGAGGTAGAAGTTTTCATCGACAATCTATGATGATACCTAGATAGCACACATGCAAACGTAAATGCAAGCAAACACAAGACCTTTTGGATAGGTTTAGTGTAGGAAGCACCAAAATACTAAAAAATTTGTTTGCTTGATTGGTTTAACGCTAGCTACTAGATACATAAACTACATTGCATCATGTTGCATCACACACACACACTCCACACACATAGACACACTTTCCCTTGGGGATCCTTGTAATCTGGAGATGTGTCTATAAATTGACACCTACTTAGACTTCCCTTGGGGATCCTCGCAATCTGGTGATGTGTCTATAAATTGACACCCACTTAGACTTCCCTTGGGGACCCTTGGCACTTGATCAACACTTTGGTGACCCTTGATACTACTATTGACACTTGCCTCATAGAAATTAGAGTTGGAAGGAACATGTGTACTTTTATATGTATTCTGGAATGTGAAATAAGGACTTCAAGGAGTGACCATGAGAAATGAAAACTAAGATGAACATTGAATGATTTTCCCCCTAAGGTGATTGATGGAAGAAGGTGGAAAAGCGAATATGGTAACCACTCTTTGAAGTGGAGTATCACTTACAAAGAAAGTGGAAGAGGGTGGGTTATTGATTTCCATTTGGACCATCAACACACTGGGAATGTTAGGAGGATCACTTTGTGAAGGAGTCGAAGGAACATGCAACAGCAGCCACGGCATTAGAGAAGGGAAGCTATGATTCCCAATCCCAAGAAGCACAAGGCAGCTCCAAAAGTAGAGGAGGATCTACTTGGATATTGTATACGAATTATCTCCAGGTAACTGACGAAGATTTTTTGCGTAAGGTAGATTCGTGTTCCCATCTCTACATCGCATACTACTCCTGGCATGCTGATAGAGCTAAAGTGCTCTCTACCCAAACTTGAGTACTGTGTGTGCTCACGAGTGGCGACTCCATATGCTGGGTTTGGCACTCTGTCCTCCGGTCGCGAGCCTTTTTGCAAGCCTGGTCTCTCAGAGTTCACGTAACGTAGCATAGCGCTACAGAGCATACGTTAGTTTATCTGGAATGTTTGGTGTCTACAGGAGGCACCAGTAAAATGGAAGCCATAGTGATCGGCCTATCCCAGTCCATGATTCGCCAGAGAGCGATCCGCACTAGCTTTTCTCTCCAACGTTTGCGCTTTGTAGTTCAGCTGAAAGCTCCGATCTCGCTGAGACCAACACTTAGGAGATAACTGCCCTGAATGGGACCAAAAATCATACGCTGTCGTCCGCTACAGTCCATGAGGTAAACGATGTATCTCCACAGAATCATTGGATTTGTGAAACGGATACCGAGAGTATTCCCTTGTGAAAGCAAGGAACGGAAAACCGCAATGGCTTCGTAGAATATCGTTGTAGAGAGGACTAGGCCCAGGCTTCTTGAGGGATCTGGAGTCCGAACCTGTCTGGTATGATCCATTGCATTTCATTACGAGGCTCTGATTTGAAACGCAATACCTATGATGGAGAGCAGGCCGTGCCTGTGAAACTCGTCGATACGCAATATTTCATGCTTAGGTTGGAGGGGTCCTTCGTCAGAGCTTCTATGCTCCTCCACACCGCGACTTATATAACTCATGGAGCTCCACCTTCATCGAAGCTCTCTCTGGAGGACAGAGCGACTAATTTTCTATGCACTATGTATTACTACTGGCATGCTTTCGCTTCTATGCTCCTCCACACCGCGTCTTATATAACTCATGGAGCTCCACCTTCATCGGAGCTCTCTCTGGAAGACAGAGCGACTAATCTTCCATGCACTATGTATTACTACTGGCACGTTTTTGCTTCAATATAAAGAGATAGCTGCATCCTTTAGTAAAGCGATTCTTGGCAAGAGAGAGAACGTTATCTACTAGTCCCTTCACTCTGCCTGATGATCCGCATGACCGTTTTAGAGTGGAAATGGTTAGAAGCGCCCGATAATACTCTGCCTCCACTGGATGGTGATTGAGTTCTCTATGACTTCCACCATATTGGCGTGCATCCGGAGCAGTTTGCAGGCTCTAGTATCTCGTAATCAATGGGATTGATTTTGATTAATATCTATTCGCTCACTTTGAATGTATGTGGAGGACTTTCACAAATTTCATCTGCTCAAATGTAAGCGCAATAATTTGATGGGTCTTGGCGACTAAGAGATGGGTCTTCAGCGCATGAGTTCGAAATATGGGAGTAGCTCTGAGAATGGCCAGATCTGCCACGGTGGACTAGTCATTTAACAAGGATCAGCATGCGTCGTAGTTCCTGTTCATGTTCATTCACATTATACTGGTAGGCCCTTATAGTGTCATTGCATGGCATGCAAATAATTATATATTTTGTTCTTGGCATTATATTTACAGGGTATCTCCTTTACATGATCTTTCTAATGAGGCTATTCCCTTCAGCGTTTTCATTAATAGCTAGGGAGATTCATATGCTAAAGGGACTTGTGATTTCGATGTCGTGCATATGATGGAATGTGCATATATATTTTTACTTTACCCCTAGACTAAAGACTAAATGAAGAGCCTTATAAGTTAAGGCATTTTCTAATTAGGTATTTCAAATTCTTGGTGGAAGTTACCAAGATTTTCTTAAGGATTTTTGCTTGAGAAACAAGTTTTGGGGTTATGATTCCATTGGATTTTTTCCATTACTCTATGATTAGAATGGTCTTGGAAAATATGTTCTCACATAGGTTCCTCGAACTTTTATTACAAGAGAGAAAAACTATTGCATCCTCCAAAAAATTATTGGGGATGACGTGTAGTTACTAGCTTATGGTTGTGTACCCTCTGAGAAGGATGTCATTTGGTGAAGCATGATGTCCCTAATCTTCTGCTACTCCCGAACTCATGCATCAAGGACTACTCTTCATTGCCTCGTGAGGTGGATGACTTATTAGGTCACAATGCTTCATAGTCCCGAATTGATTTACTTTAACTACTTGGGAATTTTTGGTTAGAAAAAGGTAACGGATTTATCATGAGAATTTTATATGGAAGCCTAATATATACTGGGATTATATATGATAAATAAGGCGTTTATATATATATATCCCAAAAATCATTCTAAACAAACACATTGGAGTTGAGATATAAGTGATGCAGAGAAGGCATTATCTTGGTATTTGGATAAAAGTGGCATCAAAAGGAAATATTTCTTTCTCTCTTGTTAAACTAATGTTGATGTGGATTTCTTTTCGACCATGTTTAAATACTTTGAAATTTTGAAGTTTTTTAATCTTATGACACTCTTGGCCAGATATTATTTGTTTGCTAGAATTGGAAATGGTTAGGCTAGATGTAGAAATCTTGACTTTAACTATTTATCTCTAGCCAAGCTTACAATGTGGCCATTGTGATTTTATCTCATGAGAACTTGCATGGTAACAGGTACTTGTATGCAAGCACTACTCCATTACTTTCCTTAGACTTGAGCCTTATTTCATCTTTTTTAAGCTTGACGTTAACACTGATTATTTCTAAATGCCAACCTTTAATTACCGTTAAAATTCAAAAATACCAAGATTTGTTTAATGCTAATCTAGATAGAGTGACATGGATAACAATTGTATGCCGGCATTGAAGCTTGGCTTCCACATCATGAATGAAATGTTCTAACTTTCATTGTGTTGTGATGGTGCCAAGTGAGTTGGCTTACCTCTCCATCAGATTGGCATTATAAAATCTTTGGCAATACGATGTTGGCAACTTCAAGCACAACTTTGTGGCAGATAATCTCCATATGTTGTAATAAGGGAATGAACTATTGGTTGGAGATTACTTTTGACCCTTTTTGTACATTAGACGTTTTTTTATATGAGCGAGAGAATTTATGATGACTCCACTTCGATACTCTATCTGAAAGAGTTGGATTTTAATGGATTACTCTCACTTGTTGGTTGGAAAGGGCAATGGCATTTGTTAGCATTTGGTTTACTCAAACATTGAAGATGGGTCCAGTAGTGTAGTAAGCTAGATTTTTGGATAGGAAATACACACACACACACAGAAGAGACTATGTGACCACTTCCACCACTGCACTAAAAAGTTGATGAAGAAGAATCAAGGCAATCCACTCTTGAGAGGATGAAAGAAGAGCTATGCAATCTTAGAGGATGTCAACCAAAAATCAAGGGCGATGAAGGGAAAGGTGATGATATCTAGAGAAAGTAGGATGATGAAAGGTGATGGATGTTTTAATAATAGAGAGATGAAGAGAGGACAAGGGAGAGAATACAAGGGGAGAGAAAATTAGCAAGGGTGGGCAGACATGGCATTTAATGGCACTGAGAATAGTGGGCAACGGATGTGGAATAGCGAGTGGGAGAGGATTAGAGGGTACCTAGGATGGTGCTTTAGTATCCCTACACTATCTACCCATCCTAGTGATAAGAACTTTCTCTTTTGTATTTAATTAGACAAAAAAATATCACAAATAATGATTACAATTTTTTTCAATAAATAATTTATGTTGTTGTCAAAGTAGTCTTTCCCATTCACAAAAAAATGTGTTTCTATTGGTCTATAGATATTCACTCAAACACAATTGCTATCAACAAAAGGAGCATATCAGCAAACCATTACATTGAAACTTTTGTGATTTGAACTCAATAAAGCAACATAGAAAGCTGAAACCAGAATGGAATCAAAGCTAACGAGAGAGGGGCACGCTCTCTCATATAATGAATCACAGAAAGGAAGTATGCCTTCTCTCCCCATGTGTCACCTATGGATTCTCTTTTTTTTTGTTTTACAACTTTCTTATTTTACAATTCTTTTATTTTTATCACTTTGATTTTCATCATTTTGGGTTTAAAAAAAGGGAAAGAGCTTCCTATTCATTTGTAGATTTCCACTTTTACAATGCATTTAGATGTAAACTTATGATTATACTTAACTAACACTCTCTTTTTTAATGCAATGTTATTGACGGTAAGAAAGAGCTAGGGAATCCAAAGAAATGACCATGGTGAATGTACAAGTAACTTGACCCGTCTACGATGGGCTAGAGACCCACTCTACTAGGTCTCGAAGTTGCAATCGTAGATTGCCTTTATTAAAATTCAAGGTTTCATTTATAAATCTAAAAAATTTTAGAAAATTTGCCGAAAACATATGCATGCATACCAACATGCACGTGTGTGTGCGCGCACACACACACACACACATACACATATTCAATAATTTTCAGTTGTTTTTCATCAAACCAAAATTCCAAATACACACACAAACACATTTAAAAAAATATATTTATATATAAATATACATAATTTTGTATATATATATATATATATATATATATAGTTTAAAATCTCTCTCTCTCTCTCTCTCTCTCTCTCTCTCTCTATATATATATATATATATATAGTTTGTTTATATAATATAGATATAAATATACTCTCTCTCTCTCTCTCTCCTCCCCTCTCTCTCTCTTTCTCTCTCTCTCTCCCCCCCTCTCTCTCCCTCGCTCTCTCTCCCTCCCTCCCCCCCCCCTCTCTCTCTCTCTCTCCCTCCCTCCCTCCCCTCTCCCCCCTCTCTCTCTCTCTCTCTCTCTCTTCTTTCTATCTCCCCTCCCCCTCTCTCTCCTATCTCCCTCTCTCTTTCTTATATCTCTCTCTTCCCCCTCTCTCTCTATGTCCTCTCACTCTCTCTCCTCTCTCTTGTTCTTCTCGCTCTCGCTCCCCCCCCTCTCTGTGTCTCTCTCTCTCTGTCCTCTCACCCTCTCTCCTCTCTCTCGTTCTTCTCTCTCTCTCCCTCCGCCCCCCCCTCTCTCTCTCTCTCTCTCTCTTCTTGCTCTCTCTTCTTTGTATCTCTCTCTCTCTCCTCTCTCTCTCTCTGTGTTTCTCTCTTATTTATATAAATAAATATATATAGTAGAAGTCTCCCCCCCTCTCTCTCTCTCTCTCTCATTTTTCTCTCTCTCCCTCTCTCTCTCTTCTTTCTCTCTCTCTCTCTCTCTCTCTCTCTCTCTCTCTCTCTCTCTCCCTCTCCCTCCCTCCCTCCCTCCCTCCCTCTCTCTCTCTCTCTCTCTCATTTTTCTCTCTCCGTCTCTCCTCTCTCTCTCCCTCCCTCCCTCCCCCCCTCTCTCTCTCTCTCTCTCTCTCTTCTTTGTCTCTCCCTCTCTCTCTCTCTCTCTCTCTCTCTCTCTCTCTCTCCCTCTCTCCTCTCTGTCTCCCTCTCTCCCTCTCTCTCTCTCTCGCTCTCTCTTCTTTGTCTCTCTCTCTCTCTCTCTTTGTTTCTCTCTTATTTATATAAATAAATATATATAATAGAAATAAATATAAATCCCCCCCTCCTCTCTCTCTCTCTCTCTCTCTCTCTCTCTCTCTCTCTCTCTCTCTCTCTCTCTCTCTCTTATTTATACAAATAAATAGGAGTATTGAACCCGTGCTTTGCACGGGCAAAGATGCAATCACTGTTCTCTATCCACTATATGACTGCTCTGGCTGCTGTCGAGTGCACGTCCATGTGGTTGTCCTAGGCGTGCTGCGACCTGCCCCATCGGGCGCATTTACTCCCTCCTCACGTCCCGTCCCATCCCGTGCGATGGCCTATCGGCCTTGTGCTGCCACGTGCAACTGCTGCGCTCATCCCCTCTCTCCTCATGCCCCAGGCTCCCGTCGAACCTCCCTCCCAGCCAAACCTCCATTGCCAAACCTCCCTCCGTGTCTGCCAAACCTTGTTCTGACAGCAACCACGGTGGGCGATCTCCTCTTCCCATCTTGATCTCAGTGTTCCCCAAAAACTTGCAAAGCCTTACAATGAAACTGCAAAGTTTTAGGTTTCACCTGACTTTTTTCTATTTGCAGGTTTATGGAAATTGTTCTTGTAAGTGTTTCATAGGTGTTACACTTGGAAGATTAAAAATGCAAATTTTATGGCTTTTCATTCATAAAACATGCATGTTTTTCAGTTGACTAGAATATAAAATGGAGGTTTTTAAAGTGTGCATGTTTTCATATATAAAAACGTTAAATTTATATAGCTTTAGATATATGGGTTTTAGTTGGATGAATTATGGTTTGTGGAGGAGGATCAAGATAACCTCATCTCCCTTCTAACCTATAAGGCATTGCCACATTTGGCTCAGTCTCCTCTAACAACGAGATTTGCCCTCTTTCATTGGTGTACTCCTTCGTTGGCTTTTCCCTCCTTCACATACCGGCTAATGTCTCAGCATACCAACTTGTTGGCTTCTCCCTCCTCGTGTCAGCCTCCGCATTGCACCATGATTGCATCAAACGATCCCCAGCTCTGAGGTAAGATTTCTTTGTCGACTTCCTCTCCTCTTCGCTCCATCTTTTGTAGCTCCTCTTCTCTTCACTCCTCTTCTCTTCAAGGCAGTAAGGCGATTAATTTCTGATGCGATCACTTGGATCATCCCAAAGTTTGACTGTGCCATCAGTGGGCGATGGAGGAGAGTCTTCAGGCAGGTGCCCCTGGTAATGCGGCTCTTCTTTCTCCTAGGGTTTGAAGAACTCGGGAGGAATTGTCTGATAGTCTACCAGATTTTTGGAAGCAGGTGAGTGCATGCTCTTTGCAGCAATTGTGGAGGATACAAGTGTGTGACGATCGTAATGTTAATGCACCTAGCTTTTGCCCTTAAACACCCTAGAGGAAGTCGCAGGAGCAGCCCAAAACTCCTCCCTAACAATCTCCGACAGCAGAGCATCGTCCTTTCTGTTGTATAGGTGAAAACGATCGTTGCCACACATTCTTGCCCTTTGGACAAGAATGTTGTATAGGTGATAGTCTACCAGATTATTGTATAGGTGAGTGCATGCTCTTTGCAGCAATTGTGGATGATCGTAATGTTAATGCACCTAGCTTTTAAGGCATGTGAATTCAACCTGCGATTCCTCCATGCAGAAAGAGAAAGTCAAGCAAATCCTTAATACAATTCCTACATGTGATGCATACATACAATTCCTACATGCAAAGAGTGCAAGTCGAATTCCTACATGCAAGTCATACATGCGACTCTTACATGAAGAGAGATTCCTACATGCAAAGAGAGAAAGTGAAATTCCTACATGCAATTCATGTATGCAGAGAGAGAAAGTTAAAGCAATTCGTGCATGCAGAGAATGCAAGTCCTACAATTTGTGACGAAGCCGTGGCAGTCGAGTGGTAGGGCTGCCAAACTACGAGGGCGGCGGCCCTCGATCGATCCCCTTGGGGTAGAGGCAAGTCCTCGAGAGCCTGAAGGAGTGCTGAATTCAACTTTTGTATGAGCCTATAACGCATGACTTATGTTTTCACGGAACTTGGAATGTCCAATCACAATTAGCGGTGAGCGAGTTTGTCGGATTCAAAAGACTCCGGTCCGGTGAGCTGAACACGAGATTCCTTGCAAATGCCAGCCTTGTTTCTGATCGCTTGGTCGAACGTCCGTGATGCCACAGCCTCAGCAGCGTCCTTTCTTAGACCATTTGGAAGCCTACTTAAGTCGGCGCGATGGCGTCGATAAACTTCTGAAGATCACCCGTTATACTTGCAAGCTTCTTCTGGCTTCGCCCCTCTTGATGCCCAAAGATCCCGCGCTCGCTTCAAAGCTCAAGGAATTCGAAGCTAGTGTAGGCACAAGTCGGAAGGCCTTTCGTCTCGGCAAATTCGTGCAAGATCTGAACGCTCTACGAACGGTCCCGTCGTTTCGGGCGCGAGACGGGATTCTTGAAGTGGTCGCTTGTGGAGGCGAAGGCATCTACTACTTTGTGGAACAATTTATTTGGCTGGTTCGTTGCTTACGTCTCTACCCGATTTGTAAATCGCAATGAATTCTCGGAGCCTTCTACATAGAAGAGTCCAGAATCTTGCTCTCGAATGAACTTCAGTAACTTTGGTCTTTCTGAACTCACAGAGTAAGGCCGGACTCCTGGACAAGCGTCACCTAAAAAGGCTACAGAGCATCAGTGCCTGGGCAGAATTCATTGGCTATTTTGGGAGTATAACTTTGAAGAGCTTGCAGATGCAAGCTATCATCGAAAAAGAATCTGACCTCTCAGTAACGCTCGAGAAGGGCAAAGACTGTGTTGAATCTGCGTCACTTGTTGCAGCAGCTAAAACGCTTGCTGAGCTTCGTCAGAAACGATTTTTGAAGACACTTTCGATCGTTCAAGATATTGCAGATGCCCTCCTTGCTTTGAGTGATATTCGAGATGGGAAGGGAATCTTAGCAAAGCCTGTTATTTTAGCAAGCTGCGGGTTACTCTCAGCCCTCATCAGCGCTCACAAGAATTGGTCAATTTGTTGAGTTTCATGTATGTGTGACTTCAATTTACAGGCCTGGCGAATCGAGATGGTTCAAATCGGCCGTAAAGTTGTATGAGGTCAGTCGATACTCTCTAAATCCGACTTCCCCTCCAAAATCAAAGGGTGAGCGGCACGCTATTCAATCTCCGCTTTTACATCGTTTGTGGTTGCTCCAAGCTGTCACAAACGTTTATGTCCTTCTCTAATTGTGTAGCCAAAAGGCCATTGACATGTCCTTCAACTACAAATGGCAGCTTATTCTTGGGTATTATTGCTTGCTTTGTTTCATGGGAGTTAGACTTGCGTAAAGTCACACTTCAATGAGTTCATTATCCAATGTGACATGCTTCCATACTGTTCAATCGCTGGGAATATTTGGTGTGACTGGTAAAATGTACAAACGAGTTAGAAGGGAAGTATTTTCTATGTAAATGCTCCCTAGAAGTAAAATCAACATTAGGTAACAGTTTTTAGCCTTCCAAACTGTTCAGATTCTGTCACAAGGAGGAATCATTCCGTCTTATGCACGGTATATGTTGCATTATGAATGGTGGAATTCTTGAGCACCGTCTTTTGGCCAAGATGCTGTCAAATGATGATTATATGCATGTCAATTGTTAGTCTGGTATTTATGCTGTCTGTGTTGGGACAGCTTAGTATTAGGGAGCAGTGGCTAAAGGACCCCCGGCAGTGGTGAAATCTAACCTAGCGTCCTTGGAGTAGATAAAAGAAGCTACCCAAGATATGGAGGAGGAGAGAAGGGCAAATTTGAGGCACCAAATTAATGGACTTTATGTTTTCATTGTCCTGGACTTATCTTGTCATCAAATATATGTTTGGCATGCTAATCAATCTGTATTTGGAAAGCTCCATTGTTGCCTCTCATGGAAGAAAAGTTGTACATGTATCTGCCAACCACATACAAAATGTACTTGTAATGAGAAGCATGGTATCTCAATAAAATGCTTGATAGAGGTACTATTTTGTATGCATCAGAATGGATTCAACTAAACTGCTGAAAACGTTCTTGCACATCTGAGTAATCAGGCTAGACACAAACAATAATGGTTCTATCATCCCCAATGAGGTGATGGATTGTTCCTCGTCCTTGTTTGCATACAACTCTTTTTAACTCATTCAAAATGAAGGCTCATGCAATCTTGGTTATCAGGTTTTCTTGGATGTTACAATGACTAATTTGGAGAATTGTGGCTGGTATGGAAAGCTGCATTTGAAGCAGGTATTCCAATTGGAGGAAGGAGAGAGCTGGTAAATGAATAACAAGGTCTGGTACTTGCATATTGTTCTTTGGTGAAGTTAGCATTAGGCCTTTTTGGAGGTCACGAGCAATTTTTTGCCTATTTCTAACAGCGGTTGTTTTCCTTGTTGAGTTTTTCATAGTTTAACATGCAATGGTGAATGATCGTGTAATGCACGGCAAGACCTTCTTTAAACCTTTGTGCGAGGCATATGCATATGCACCATAAGAGATAGAGAGAGAGTGTAGGGGTTTAGAGAGAGAATGCAGACGACACTAGATTGGGTCCCTATACCCACTGAGCCCCCCCTCCCCAACTGAGAAGGAATTTGCTTTATATCTTGGAGAACTGCAAAAGAATACAATTGGCACTCCTTCAAAGATCTCGGGAGACAACTCTGAGGATGGCCCTTCGAGTACCGAGAGCTGACCCACAAATGCTTGAGAAGCAACCCAAATCTTGACCAAGACCACACTGTCCATACGGAAGATGTGTACCATTGTGCAGGGCTTCCGAAGAGGCTTGTGCTGGCCCCGGGTCCGTGATATGCATGGAGTTTATGGTTGTCAACATGATACTAGTAATGTGTTGTATTTTTAGAGGATGAGTTTGGGCATGTACCTGGATTCATCTAGATATCTGCTTCAATGCAGCTTGCGAATTGCTCATATTTGCATTAGTGTTGTGAAAATTTTGGATATACCAAATATAGGTGCTGCAAGTTTGCTTTTGTAGACATGTGAAAACATTCATAGGTTAGTGAAAATAGCTTCCCTTTTTGGATATTTCTTGATAAGCTTCTGCAAAATGAAGTCAACCGTAAGAATCCCGTTAGTTGGGCTATATTTCTTTGTACCATGGCAGCACATTTACTTTGCAACATAGATGACTGAGTTTTAGACTTTCGACCCTTGCTGTATACCCATTAAGTGATACTGTGGAATGTGCTTGGTGTGCATATTTGGAACGCTTTTTAGCTTCCAAACCACAAGATAAAGCTTTAAATGGGAAAAATGAGGCTAACTCTGACCTTTACGCTATGGTAAGGACTCTACATGAACATCATCATTAATGCTCGTGGAAGGGAATCATTGTTTTTGACTAGGGGACAGTTAAGCAAACTCAATAAGATCTCTTTTTGACAATGAATGCCAAAAGGATCTCATCAACTCCAACTTTGTGAAGAGGCTACAATTGGCAACTCAAGAATATCCTCATCCTTACACCTTGGCATGGATGAACAAGGGACAATCAATCGAGATTACAAGACAATGTTTGGTAACATTTGTAATTAGCGCTTTTTAAGATCAAGCTTTATGTGAAGTTATGGACATGGATTGTGGGAATATTATTTTAGAAAAGCGATATCAACATGATAGGTCAGCAATCTACATGGCCAAACAAAATCTCTTGAAGGTGGTCAAAGGTGGAAAGACCTACGCCCTTCAACCCTGCTCCAATTCTAGCCAAAATCTGCTCATCTTTGCCAAACAATGCCATAACCTACTCAAAACAGCCTCCGTGGAAATACTTTCCCATTTACTACCTCCAAGGGCTGTAGTAAACCCATGCCTCGAAGGTGTTCAGCCTTAGTCACTTGACAAGTGCGGTGACCTACTACATAGTTCTAAACAAATTCTCGCATCTTAGGCCAATAAAAAGTATGTTTCACAAGAGATAGAGTCCTGTGTACTCCTGGATGTCCCGCACTAGGTGCATCATGACACTTGGAGAATTTTGGATCGAAGATCCGACACATCCAATACACAAATTTTAACATTTCGGAATAGCAAGCCATTCTAAATCATCCACTGACTTCTTGTTGCTTGTACAGTAGGTGGCAAAATCCCTGACTCTTGGTCAATCATTGAGCACCCATCGTGGACCTTCTGCCCCTAGTGATTGAAATGACTATCAGTTGCGCAAAGCGCTCTCAAGGATTGAACTAGGTCAGAGGATATCTTAGTAAATGACAAAGCATTTACAAACTTGATTTGACTTAAAGCATCAGCCATGCTATTCAAGGAACCTTTACAATAACGTATTTCAAAATCAAGATCTTGTATTAGCTCACATCTAGCCTTTCTTCTTCTCAAGTCCGAACCATCACAGACATACATACTTAATTGACTGATGATCAATCAAGATAACAAACTTAGAACCATAGAGGTAGTGTCTCCAAACCTTGAGAGCATACATTACAGCATAAAGTTCTTTTTCCATCGTGGGCTAATGGTATTGAGTGTCATCCAGCTTTTTACTCTCAAAAGCTACAGGTCTACCCTCTTGGAATGATGCTACCACAATCGCATAATCACTCACATCGGCCTCAAGAACATAAGGCCGGGTAGGATCAGGCAGTGCAAGAACAGGTGCTTCCTTGACACAAAGTTTTAATGTGGCAAAAGCCTTGTTCAAATCTTCATTCCAAGAGATAGGCTGATTGGACTTACGTGCATGGCCTTTCAATACGTTCGTCAACGGAACTGTGATCTTGGAATAATCTCGAATGGACTTCCTAAGAAAGAAAGTATGAAGCGTCTCACAATTTGAGGTACTAGCCAAAACCTTTTGAATACGATCAAGATCAATGCTAATACCTTCCTTAGAAATCTTGTGTCCTAAGTAAATGATTTCCTTCATGAAGAAGTCAGTCTTAGCAAAATTAGGGCAATCTAGAGATGGCCAATATGGCCTCTAATGTATTGCTATATATCAAGATGTCATCCAGGAACACCACAACAAACATGCCCAAATAGTCACGAAACAAGTCGTTCATCATTTGATGGAAAGTAGCGGGAGCATTTGTCAAACCAAAAGGTAATACGAGAAACTCATAATGGCCATACCTAGTGCGAAAAGCAGTTCTTTCTATGCGTTTGACATAGATGCGTATTAGAGACCCCGGTATCTTCTCCTCGGAAATCCACGTCTTGCTCCCCCTCACGAAGCTTAGGATCAGTCGAATCAGCCATGAAGGTTTCGTGGCAGAGAGAAGCTGAATTTGAAAGTTAAAATCAGGCTAGGGAATAGAAACCAATAGAGGCAGATTAAGGTGGTGACCCAAACAATAACGACGGGCTGCCACCGAGAGAGGATAGATGCAAATATTCAAGATTGATGAAGGGGATTGATTGCAAATTGTCTGGGCTATGGAGGCGGCAAAATTTCGGCCTGGCTGACAGGAAACAGAGAAGTAGAGGTTGATCACAATCCTTTGCTGCAGCAATATGGTGAAATCAAGGGCTGGAGAAGGGTGGGCTGAAGCTTTATAAGCTGGGTTGAATCCTTGCTTTAGAAAAGCAAGCTTTCTTATTAATCCCTACACCCTAATGTCGGAGTGCTTTTTCGCTTTTAGTTAAGGCAACTCGTCCAGCTAAGTCCTGGCCTGGCCAGCTCCATGCATACATCTCCTCCCCTTTCCTTGCAGCGCCTACATTTTCCTTTCGTTGCCCCTCCTAACCTAGGATTCGCAACAGGTCTATGCCTTAATCGTTGAATCCTGTGCAAATTGGTTCTCACGCCAAGGAGTTCCACACAAATCCAACTCCACAATCACGAAACTATCTCTACATGGATCTTCATTGATTCATGCACCATCTTCAACGATCTCTACCCCAATCCTAATCTTGACGATTCCTTTGCCGTAATTGGCGCAATCACAAGCACTTGCAGGGATCCAAAGTAACTTTTGAATTTGAGTCATATTTGGAGGAAATCTTGTCCACACCTTCTCCTACAGCGATTCACACCTTAATACCAGCTGATACGACCCCAACACTCCTGAGAACACGAACCTTCAAACAAGCACAAAAAAGCAACCATAGAACAACGATGGGAATCGCAGGCATGCTCACCACCCAACTATGACATCCAGGACTCGGATGTCCCCTCCAAGCCACAGGCTGAGCTGCTGGCACATTGGCACATCTCCCAACTAGATTCCCACGAGGTGGCGCCCATAGGGGCCTTGGATCTATTGCTGGACCTCGAGCTACGCTAGAAAGTAGGTGCGCATTTGCACCACGATCTAGGATCCATACGAGCAAGGAAGAGCCAAGCTTGCTCTAATTGGCGTGATTGAAAACTGATCCCGTGGTCTCCTTATATAGGCCCGAGCCTAGTGGGCTAAAAGTAGCAGAACCCCTAACTTCTCCCGTTGCCCTTGCAACTCAACCTGAGAATCGCCTGCCTAGCCCCTAGCCTCCCCAGGCGACCTGAGCTAGTCTTGTGTGCCTACAGCACTATCACATGCACCCTTGCACTTAAGTGCAAGGTGACACACTGGCTACATCGACAAGTGCATTATAGTTCCGAGATAGGAGATTTTGTCGTATGCTGTGACCCCTTGTCCAGGGACATTCAGGCACAAGCTACGTAGGTCAGTCTCTCAGCCTTAGGTCAAGTCAGTAAGTCAGTTCTTGTTCACTAGTACCCACTGGAGAACAATCGGTTAAGTGTTTCCATCTTATAGGTTAGGTCTTAGCCTAGGTTAGGAGTCCCGTTAGGGTCCCCAAAGGCTGGACAGGTAAGCAGGGAAGGCAGCCTGCAAAGGCTGCCCAAAAACTCCCCTGGCAAATGAGCCAGGGAGGGCTTTTTATAGGCTGGTTGTAGGCCAACGAGTCTGTAAAACAGACCGACTCAGTCGGCTGTTTACAGACTGGGTTGGCTCAGTCCAGCCCTATAAAAGGGCCCCTTGGCTGCCCTGTTTTCTCATTCAGTTTGCTCCTGCCTTCAGTTCTCCTACAGCTCCACTTCAGCCTTCTGTGCAGCCCCTGAGATCCTCAGATCTGGCCCTGCTCTAGCGTCAGTCCCTTGGCCATCAGTTCAGCCTGATCTGAAGGTGACCACGCAGCACGACAGTCGGAGGTTTGGTGGACACTGTTTCCTCAGCTTTCTCAGCTCTCTTTTGCAGTTTACACAGCTCACTCTCAGCTCTATCTTTCAGTCATCTCTCAATGCTCTCATAGGATCTATCACTTCTAGTTTTCACTCTCTCACTCACGCAGTAACCCTGCATTCCGGTAGACAGCACAAGCCTCTTCCTTGCCTTGCAGAAGCGTCCTACATCGTCAGTGTGGACAGCATCAAGTCTCGGTATTGGTTGGTGTTGCCTCTCAGGTCTTTGGGTCCGCTATACGTGTGCAGTGAGCTCTTCAGAAGCATGTTCCGTGCTCTCTTGAAGAGTGTTCTTTGTATTTCTCAGTTCTCCAAGTATAAAGCAAATTCTCCCTTGATTGGGGGAGGGGGCCCTCAGTGGGTACAGGGACCCAATCGGTTGTCGACTCTACTCTCTCTCTACCCTCATCTCCTCTCTCTCTCTATGGTAAACAACGCTTATTCCTCGCTAAAGGTTTAAAGAAGGTCTTGCTATGAATTACACGATCAGATAACCGTTGCATGTTACATTGCTATCAGAGCTTCGGTCTGTATCTAACTTGACTACTGCGAGTGTATGGTTGTGTTGAAATCTGAAAAGGACACACAATCAAGCGCCATGGAAGGGTCAGGAAAAGATTTCAACCACGAAGACTTTGAAGAGGAGAAAGACTACCAACAAGATACGCTTCCGCCAAATGCTCAAGAAGTGATGGCGAACCTTCTAGATCCTGTTGCAGCAACTCGAAGAACATTCATCCCAGCTGGAAGAAAGCAGAAGACAGCTGGACCAGACAAAACGTCGTTTGGAGGAAAAAGAAGCAATAAAGTCGCTGGAAGAAAGAGGAACCACAGATTTTGAAAAACTGCTCTTGTTGATGCGTGAGGAACGCAAAAATGAGGAGGCACTGTGACGGGCAGAGCTCACCCAGGCAGAGAGGCAACAAAAGCTAGATCGAGAGGCAATGCTTCTCCAACACAAACAGGTGTTAGCCGCTATGCAGGCAAGTTTGAGCGCAGCGGCCGTCTCCGCCACATCTTTGCCATCGACAAAGGTAACACCACTCACTCGGTCCACTCCAAATTTTGTTAAGTATGATGGTAAGTGTGACCATTCAGCAATTTTGCAATTTATTCATCAATTTGTAGCTCATTTTCCGTTAGCGCGGATTCAAGATGAGCAAGATAAAGTCCACCTTGCAGTCCCTCATCTTATAGGTGAGACGGTGACTAGGTAGCAGCATTGAGCTAGTAAGCATACTGACCTAAAAACGTTTAAGACGAATTTCGTTTGGGCAACGTTTGTGGCCGACCTCAAAGCCCGTTTTCTCCCACCCCAATATATGTTTAACCTGGAGGATGAGTTCGCTCGTCCCTCCTAGAATAGTTTGCCTGTGTTGACATACAGTAATAAGGTCATGACATTGGCGCAATAGTTGGGCGTGATGGAGAGCGCCAAGATGAAGCACGAACATACGTTTTACCATTTGGAACTTCGACCCGTCGGATTACGAGCGGGCGCTGACTCGCACAGAATCAGGAGATGATGCTAAACGAGGGAAAGCCCAAGCAGGTCCAGAAAGATTCTAAAGCCCCGCAGCAGTCAAATAACACAGCGGGTAAGGATCAGAAGAAAGACAACCATTTCCAAAAGAAAGACGGCTAGGCTTCTGGTCTAAAGGAGTCCAAGCCAAAGATGACTTAGGATGAGAAGGCTAAAGCGGGTATTACGGGAGGCTATCTACAGCCCGACGAGCAGAAGCGGTACCACCAAGAACATCGCTGCTTTCATTGTCACCACATTGCTAGGCATGGCAAGAAGGATTGTCCGAAGTGGCTTGCCGAAAAGGCTGCGAAAGCACCTACTTCGTCCGTCGCCAACGTATTGGCTCTTCCAGTCCCGCCTCCATCCTCAGCTACGAATGACGTCTTCCCTGCTTTGAACGCCGTTCCCACGGTGGTCTTTCAAGGTAAGAAGGAGGACGACTTATCAGATCAAAAGGAGGTGCTCATTTGAGTGTACGGCACAGCTAACAGGCATCAGTTTATTGTCCTGTCCGATATGGGGAGTTCAGAAGATGCCATCTCCCCTCAGCTTGCCAAGACAGTGGGGTGCACCTTGGTGTCTCACGAGCTTGCAGTGGACGGGTTCACGTCCGGCTTGCGCACACACATCATGCATAAGACCATCCAGTTTACTTTTTCAGTTCAGAAGGCCATGTTTACGCGGGATTTTATATTGACTCCTTTAATGGGGTGTGACATGATCCTCGGGATTCAGTGGTTCCATGAGCATGTTTTGACGCCTGATTGGCGGCAGGACACCTTCATGATTGTGGAAGGTTTACCTGAGCCCGTCGTGATACGCGCTGATCGGAGCATACCAGGGATTCCATTAATCTCTCATATTCAAGCAGGTCGTGCCATCCGCAAGGGTGCCATGTGTGCACTTGTCTATGTCCAGTGCCAGATCACTGCACTTTAAGCCGCTCCTCTGATCGGGCAAGCAATGGTGAATCTCCTCCAAGAGTTCAAAGACATCATGCTCCGGGACGATCTGCCACCTCAGCTACCTCCCAACCGACCGAAAGACCATCGCATCGATCTCCTTCCGAACTCGACACCTCCAAGTAAGTTCCCTTATCGACTTTCAAAGTCTATGGAGGGGGAGTTAGAGCAGCAATTGTCTCAATTACTGCGCGCAAGTTTTATTAGACCTTCTTCTTCACCTTTTGCTGCACCCATTCTATTTGTGGCAAAGAAGGATAAGTCTGCACGACTATGTGTCGACTACAGAGCACTCAACAAGCTTGCAGTAAGCAACAAGTTTCCTATGCTCCGCATCGAGTACATCTTGGAAAGACTCAATGGTGCAATATTTTTTTCAAAGATTAACCTCAAGAGTGGCTATCATCAAGTCTGGATTTTTTAAGTTAACATCCTAAAGACAGCTTTCCGAACTGAGCGAGCTCATTGCAAGTTCGTCGTCATGCCCTTTGGTTTGAATAATGCACCACCAACATTCAACAAGATGATGTCACGGGTATTTGCAGAGTATATTGGGAAGTGCCTGTTCATCTTCTCGATGATATCCTTATCTTTTCCGCGACATCTGCGCAGCATATTAAGGATGTGCGATGTGCCCTACAGTTATAAATCTCAATGCAAAGAAAAGTGAATTCGGATTGCTGAAAATTCAGTATTTGGGCTACATCATTAGAACTCAAGGGATTCGATTGGACCCTGAGAAGATCCAAGCTATCACAAGTTGGGCTGTCCCCACGACAGCCTAGGAGATCTGATCCTTTGTGGGTTTGTGTCAAGCATACAGCTCGCACATGGAAGGTTTTTCAACATACGCAGCCCCTCTTACAGATTTACTCAAGGGGGTAAAGACACGCAGACAAAAAAGTTCAAGTCATAGGCAAAGCTTTGTAGGCCTTCCACGACTTGCAACGGTTGGCCATGACAGCATCAGTTATGAAGATCGCCTCTTTGGATGATCCATTTTTGGTAATCACAGACGCTAGCAATGTTGCCATAGGGACAGTTTTACAACAAGAAGATAGGCCCGTGGCATACTACAGCAGAAAGCTTAACGATGCCGAAAAGAACTATTCAGTGTATGATAGAGAGCTCCTTGGTGTCATCCAGGCATTAAAATATTGGAAGCCTTTCCTATACGGACGGACCTTCATGGTAAAGACAGATCACCAAGCCCTTAAGTGGCTTCAGACGTACGCAATGGAGTGATTGGCAGCAGCGGTGGAGTCAGTTATTCCAACAGTTTGGAAAATGATCGAGTACGTTTTCGGCAAAAACAACCCTGTTGTAGACGCTCTTAGTCGGAAAGGTTCCATCCAGACCATTGAGCAGGCCATTGTGCTCGAAATCAAAGAAAAGGATCTTGATAGCATGAAGACATAGTATGCGGAGTCATTAGAGTTTGGCACGCAGTTCCAGTTAGCCACGACGCTTGCTCCAGGCCATTACTCATTAGAGGACGGTTGGCTTGTCTATAAGAAAAGGTTATGTGTACTCAAAGACAAACGAGAGTTGCTTCTTCATGATGCCCATGATACCCTTACCGGTGGTCACAGAGGTATCAACGGGACTTTAGAGAAGTTAGAGCGCTATTTCTATTGGCCAAAGATGCGGAAGGACGTATACGGCTATGTGCAGAATTGTCAAATATGCCAAAAGGTCAAGGCTTCCCACAAGAAAGCGGCAGGCTTACTTATGCCATTGCCAATCCCCGACGGTCCTTTCCAGGACATAGGTATGGATTTCGTGGAACCACTTCCAGCATTCGTAGGTACGTGTAATACTCAATGTCTTACTATTGTTTGTCGTTTTAGTAAATATTGTATGCTCATTCCCTGTAAACAAACGGCCAGTGCTGAAGATGTAGCTCATTTGTTTATCAAGTATTGGTATCCCGTTGGAGGGTTGCCAAAGACCATCACATCCGACAGGGACTCCAAGTTTATGTCTAACTTTTGGCGCACCTTGTTTGATAATTTTGGTTCTAAGTTGCAGATGTCTAGCGCTTTCCATCCGCAATCGAACGGCGAGACGGAAAAGTATAATGGTATGGCATTTGATATTTTGAAATCATATTGTCATGATGCTCAGGAAAAGTGGGAGCAGTTTCTTCCGCTTGTGCAGGCCATTCTAAACGATACCTATTCTTCAGGTATTGGTTGCACACCTTATGAAGCAGCGTTTGGACGGCGATTTACCTCACTCCTCACCCGGATGGTGTCTCCATCTCTTAAAGCCAACAAAACCACCGAATCCATGGCAGAGATTACGGAGTCCGTGAAAAGCTGCATCACCAAAGCTTAAGCATCGTATACACGCCAAGCTAATAAATCCAGATGAGATGTCCAATATAAAGCGGGTCAATGGGTGTATTTACGCATTATCAAGCAACGATTGAAGCAGGTGGGCAAGCGATGCCCTAAGCTGTCCTTCAGGAGCTTCGGACCATTCCCTATTCTTCAAAAGATCAACGATGTCTCAATGAAGTTACGCCTACCAGACAGTTGGACTATGCACAACGTGTTCCATGTAGCTTGGTTGAAGCCATATTTTGGACCTCCTCTTTCAGAGATTTCTGACGAGCAACAACCTGAAGTTCTTGATGAAGCCGAAGTTTTGCAGCCAGAACAGATCCTTCTTTATAAATTCAAGCATGGGTCAGGATGCAGGATCCGGGAGTTTTACACCTAGTTCCGTGATCGAGGTACACATGAAGCGTCGTGGTTGGACGAAGATTTTTTCCAGGAGTTCTCCCAGATATTGGCGGACTACTTTGAAGCAATGAACCTACCGCCAAGTTAAGAAGGAGGGAATGTCACATGCACCCCTGCACTTGGGTGCAAGGTGACACACTGGCTACATTGACAAGTGCATTATAGTTCCGAGATAGGAGATTTTGTCATATGCTGTGACCCCTTTGTGAGCCCTTGTCCAGGGACAGTCAAGCACAAGCTACGTAGGTCAGTCTCTCAGCCTTAGGTCAAGTCAGTAAGTCAGTTCTTGTTCACTAGTACCCACTGGAGAACAGTAGGTTAAGTGTTTCCATCTTATAGTTTAGGTCTTAGCCTAGGTTAGGAGTCCCGTTAGGGTCCCCAAAGGCTGGACAGGTAAGCAGGGAAGGCAGCCTTTGCCCAAAAACTCCCCTGGCAAATGAGCCAATGAGGGCTTTTTATAGGTTGGTTGTAGGCCAACCAGTCTGTAAAACAGACCGACTCAATCGGCTGTTTACAGACTGGGTTGGCTCAGTCCAGCCCTATAAAAGGGCCCCTTGGCTGCCCTGTTTTCTCATTCAGTTTGCTCCTGCCTTCAGTTCTCCTACAGCTCCACTTCAGCCTCCTGTGCAGCCCCTGAGATCCTGAGATCTGGCCCTGCTCTAGCCTCAGTCCCTTGGCCATCAGTTCAGCCTGATCTGAAGGTGACCATGCAGCACAACAGTCGGAGGTTTGGACCAGCAAACGGAGAGAGGTTTGGACACTGTTTCCTCGGCTTTCTCAGCTCTCTTTTACAGTTTACACAGCTCACTCTCAGCTCTATATTTCAGTCATCTCTCAGTTCTCTCATAGGATCTATCACTTCTAGTTTTCACTCTCTCACTCACGCAGTAACCTTGCATTCCAGTAGACAGCACAAGCCTCTTCCTTGCCTTGCAAAATCGTCCTACATCATCAGTGTTGACAGCATCAAGTTGGAGCAGATGCGGGTGGAGGGGCAATGCCATTGTTGCTGAAGAAGTAGGAGATCTTCCTTGGCCGCAAACTGGACCATAACCGTCTAAAACCTGGAACGGACCTTCTGGGGCACTCTTTGGGCCACGCAATGCCTCTCCCTCGAAGGGGTCCACATCAAAGAGTCCATCTGAACCCTCCTGCCAATCCGTCTGGTGTAGGAAAACAAGGGCACCTCGTTCACCTGCTCAGCAGGGCCGCCCTTGGAGGGCCAGAACCACTCTCCCAGATCCCACTGGACCTCCCAATTCCTTGTACATCTTTCACATGGGAGGAGCCTTTATGCGTCACTGATTTATGAGAGCTACAACTCAAGTGGTGCATTCAATGGGTCCTCACATCCAAAAGGCTTAATGGTAGAGAAGTATTCGCTTTGCTAAGTAGTGTAAGTACTCACCGTTTTATTAATTTGAGGACCATGGCAGCTAAAAGGATGATACCTACAACTTTAAATCAAGGCATGAAGGTTATTATGGGCTGCCACATTGAGAAACGATATGACTGCCACATTGGCAGGTCTAGAACCCACAAGGGCATCTCAATGGCTGCTGTGTCTGCAGCATCATTGGCTCTAGTGTGAGAAGATCTGCATCAAATCAGGCAGACACTCAGATCTGGAGTAGACAGAGAGAAACCAATGACTGTATATTAAAAATAAGTCCAATAGGTAGGACCCAAAACAGGTACAAAAGGTGCACTCACACACTTCACTATGTGGTCAGAAGGATGCTGTCAGCTAGTGCTAGTACTGAGGTCATGTACACTTCTTCTGCATGCCTCTCAATGAGGCCTTCAGTGGCTATGGGAGGAGCCCAAGCTTTCCTTCTACACTTCTCATGATCTGCCAACTGCCTGAGACCTTCACTCATGTTAGGGTCTGCTCACTGCCTGAGACCTTCACACATGTTGGAATCTTTGCTTCATTCTGCAGATGCCTTTGATCCCCTTCCTCTTGTGCCTGATGCACATCTGCCTCACTCATGATCTGCCCACTGCCTGAGACCTTCACTCATGTTAGGGTCTGCTCACTGCCTGAGACCTTCACACATGTTGGAATCTTTGCTGCACTCTGCAGATGCCTTTGATCCCCTTCCTTTTGTGCCTGATGCACATCTGGAGGTTGGATCTGCTGGGTGACTGTGGCGCCTTTGCCTCTGCAGCCTTATTCTGCTCCTTCTAGTCCCTAACGTACTGGTCTGCTGGCCAACCAACGTGCCTTGGGGCCTATAAAAGCCCCCATATCCTGTGCCATATGCTGCGTCTATGCCCAGATCCATAGGCCACCTCAAGGACTGTATGCAAAGCTATCATGTCCCCCTACGAGGATCATGTTCAGCTTCATATGTGGGCAGCACCATGGCAGTCTCAATTGAACTGATCTGCACTCAGGGGTGGGTTGTAATTAATACCAAAGGACAATCATATGCTGTCCATGTGGCAGCTTTTTCTCTCCCTTCCCCTATTTCTCTATAGGTGTTACTCCCGAGATGTCTGCATTGCCTTTGATCACCTCCAGATCAGAGTACCTAAGTATTTTTATACTTGGCACATCCATTACAAGTGAACAACCCACAACTCTTTACAAGCGCTGTGAGCCATAGCCCACTACTCAAAAAATGTGCTCCATCTGCTCCCAAGGAAGAGTGCTCAAGAACATGTCAAAGGTGCAACACCTGTAGATCAAACTCCAACATCTGCTCTGCGATGGCCTCGTCATGTCATCTGAAAACGGCTCTGCATCATCCACACTCAAGCTGAGCCGTACTGGGTAACTTGTCTATGATGTCGCTCTCGAAATGGTAGGGACCATTTGATAGATGTCTCCATCAATCTCCAAGTTAATCCTTGTGTTAAGAGATCCTATTGGCTGGCACACCTCTTGAGTGCCATCCTTTTGTGATTCTGGAGCGACGAGTCCTAGTCATTCTAGTGTGTACTTTTATATTTTTTCCTTCCTCAGTGTTGACAGCCTTGTCCTTGGTCTCTGAAATTGAGCAACAGATGCTACCTCCACACAAGAATCTGAATCCGTGCACCAGCACCGATTCAGTACGGTCCAGGCCTCCTTGAAAGTATCCGACAGCTGAATCTGTGAAATCACTGCATCTAATGTTGTGGCAATGATCATAGAAAACTCCTCTGTATTCTCCCATTGTTCCATCTGTGCGGGGTCAGCTGCTGTTACTACCGTGGACGGAGCATCTACTTGATTTGGGGCTTGTCTGTGGCGACCTTTCAAATCTTCCTAGCCACAATGGCCATGGCTCCTTATCTTCACCTTCTAGATCAGTAGTTGCCCCCGTCTAGCTTTCCACTGTCCCCAAATTTAGGTAGTGCATCTGTGATTTCTGAAAGAAAGTGGAAAGTAGACTAACAGATACTACACCACGCTCAACTTTTTCTTTCTTCAAGCACACCATCCGAGTTGACCTTTTGATCCACTCGTGTCAATCTCTGGGTCTTTTGAACTCATGTCACTTTGATTTTCAATGCCGGTCGTGAAATACCTTTATTGAACATTATTGAAATGAGAAAAAATAAGCATATTTGCATACATATTATTTATTTTTTAAGAGTTATACAAGAGTATAAAATAACTCCGAGAAAGAAAGAGGCTTTGAAGACATTGTTTTTTAATATATTTATGAAGATATATGAAAGGAAAAACCTTCAATAAGCATTGAAGTGGTATTTCTTTAAAAGAAAATAGCATGTGTATTCAGTGAGATGGAGTTACAGAATTTTAATATTCTAACAGCAAGGGTAAGAAGTAACGCTAAGTTATATGTCTAATTAGTAGCTACATCTATATAAATGGTTGAATTTTAAAACAAAGGTTTGTTACATGAAATTTGAAAAAGTATACATTGCATTTGTGTGGTTGATATGAAACAACGAAAGTAAAGTTCCTTGAAAAAATAGTTGTTGAAAAATATACACACCATATGTATGTAGCATTGCTATGATTATATGGAATGTTTCGTCTCTCATCTTTATAGATAGACACTGGTTTTCGTACACATTTGTGGATTAGTGAGCTCCCATTTGGGAGTGTGAAAATATAGGAACGTAGTAACCTAAATAAGATTGTTGTGTTGCAAGTGTGCCAATAGGTCATATGAACCTTTGTTTTCAGTATATGGTTTATAACTTATGGATATCAAGTACTTGGGAGCACCTAAAGTTTTTCTATATCATAATAGGATCTATGTTTTGGTCCTCAGATATGATCCGACAAATTCGAAAGTGTAAAATTTAGTGGTCTTTTAATGCTAATATATACCCCCAAAAAAAGATGCTCTAAAATTTGGGTTTTACATAAATGATCCAAATTTGTAGTTCTTTAAGGGTATCGTTCAAGAACCCAAAACGGCAAGTACAGGATATTATCATTTCAAATGTAACACTGTTGGGCACATCACCTCTATGTGAGGTTTTTCCTTTGAAGACTTGTCTATAGATATAAGAGCCTCTATCACAATATTGTCAAATTTAAATCCAATGCACTTGTGTAGGATGTCAATGTCATTGGTGGCTACTTAGATTTTTGCTTTTAGATTATTTACACTCCTTATCCTTGCAAGTTCAGGGCACAAAGTAGAGGGTGAATATGTAAAACAAGCATGTCTTATTCTTAGACTCTTCGCCAAAGTATTAGGTCACACAGTGTAGTTTTTGATGATTGGATAGAGAGTTGATCATTCCTAAATCAATGTTAGTATTACTGTCAATCTAGAAATGAGTTGTTCTGGATATCCTCCATGAGTGGTTTAATGTTAGATAGTGAAACCTTTGGATTATTGGAATCCTTCATTTCGGAAGAGCTAGCTCCCTATTTTTTTTTAGTGTTAATCTAGAAATGAGTTGTTTTGAATATCTAAATTGGACAAGGATTATTGTGAAGAAGTTAAGAAGTTTTAAACTATATTAGAACCATATTGGGTTTATCTCTCAATTCTAGCTCCTTGTTCTTTGTAGTCCCTCCCTTGTGGGAGATTGAGTAGACATTTGAGTAGACATTGGATTGGATTCATTATAAGAGATGAAGCCTTCATCTATCTTATACTCATTTTGCTAAGTTACTTGATGTTTGGTTAGGACATTCAAGTCCTTGGTTTTGTTTATTATCTCCATTGCAAGAATTTTGAATGTAGTATAGGGTTGATTTGTGAGATGAGGTCTTTTGTTGGCGGGCAATCCTTAGAATGCCCACCTACATTCTCTACATAGAGGTTGGAAGGCATTCCTTTGTATTCTTAGGGACACTCCACCACTTAATGAGGACTAGAGCACTTGAAGCAACTCATGCACTTTGTATCATTCCTCAACATGGAAGAAAAGCTTGGAGCCTAGAATGTGCGTCCCAATATCATCCCTTATGTAGTTGTAAAGTGTCAACTCTTCTTTGCTTGCTTTTGCAATCTCTTCCATCCCATTCATCACTTATCATTGATGCATAGGGGGTTGATGGCTAGTTAGAATTTGGAGCTACATAAGGGGCTAATATTGGAGGTAGCATGGGCATGTCAAGTAGGGGAAAGTTTGAACATTCCTCTATTAATCATTTCTAGTATGGGGGTAATATTCGAATTTGGCATCAATTCCTCTTTGCTTTTGTTTGCAA
Source organism: Dipteris shenzhenensis (assembly GCF_047967505.1). Classification (NCBI taxonomy): domain Eukaryota; kingdom Viridiplantae; phylum Streptophyta; class Polypodiopsida; order Gleicheniales; family Dipteridaceae; genus Dipteris; species Dipteris shenzhenensis. Next base: position 2,591,171 of record NC_141614.1, on the reverse strand, counting down.
TCTTTGATATCCCATTCATAACTTATCATTGATATAAGGGGTTGATGGCTAGGTTAGATTTGGAGGTATATAAGGCGGTAATAGTGGAGGCAACATGGGGCATGTCAGTACTAGAAAACTCTCTACTAGCCGTGCCTCTTTAACTTTCTGAGCAACAGCGTCTTCCCCTCCCTCCCGTCTCTTCGATTTCGTACATCTTGATTGTGTCATGTATGTCCCAGCCAGCAGTCTTCTCTAAACTTTGGACTCACAAGTTTCTTTTTTGTTTCATTATGTTTGCCCTCCTCTCCCCCCCTTTCTTTCTTTTCATTCCCATATAGTTTCATTTATATCGTACCTTCTACCCCCCTTTTTGTCTTCTATTTTTCCTTCCCCTTCTCTCTCTCTCTATATAAATTTTTGCCCCCTTTATTTTTACATTTATTAAATACCTTGCTTTATTCCTTTGTTTTTCTTTCATTTCTACTTATCAAATTTTCTTCTCCTTAATCTTTTTACCTTACCCTTTCACCTTATTATCATTTTGATTTTCTACCTTATTGCACCTTATTCATCTTTTTTTATATTTTCCTTTTTAATTTCCCCCTTCTCTATTTATTTCTTTTTAAAAACCCCATCTTTTAATCTTTCCTTCGTTAACATTTAACTCCTTTCTCCTTTTTTCTGCCATTCTTTTTCTCTTGAGTTTTTAATTTAACCTCTTTTCTTCTTTGAAACTCCTTCTTTAAAATTCTCTCTTTAAAATTCTTAAAATTATTTCTTTAAATTTCTTTGAAATTCCTTTAAGCTACTCTTTCTTATAGATGCATGAATAATACCTTAATTTTTTCCTTCTTACATAACCATGTAGTCACTTTTCCTTCAACTCACTTTTACACTTAAAGCATAGTATTAAAATTTGGGTTTATAAGTCTATAATGAGCAACTATTTTATTGTGATCCTGATAACTAGGGAGGGGTGTTAATAACACCTTTCTTCCCAACTAAGTTAAAATATGGTTCTTATCATTTTTGTTATTAGATGGTGGCAGTATGCAGACTCTCCTCTTCAATAAAAGTGATGCTTACTACGACTTATCAAAGCAAAACTTGTTTGTACAGTCATGCATTTTGCAAACCTTTTTAAATTTTGTCACCTCTTGGTTTGGTTTGTAATGTTTCATATTAGTTCTCTCTTTTGTATCCTTTTTTATGATACGGGGTTTTGTCGAGTCTTCACATACACAGTCATGTTTTCCCTGCAACTTTGGACGGTTGCACATAGTACATTTAAGTCATTATGGCTCTTTTGCCTTTTGACTCACTTCATTGCTTACTTGAACAATATTGTCTCTCTCTCGCGAAACATTCAATTTTTACCTTTTTAGTAAAACTCTTCTATCCCAAACAATTCTCATAATAGCCCACTTTTCCCTTTCCTTTTTGTCCTCTTTCCTTTCCCTCCCCTCGCAATATTATCATTTCAATCCTTTGCTCTTTCTCTTGAAACCTTTACTTAAATTTCTCCTCCCCTTCCCTCTTTCTCAACCCTTATTTCGGACTTACCAATACTTCTATCCCTTTTAGGTAGATAGTAGGTCATCACACTAGGGGATGACCTACTGTCTCACCTAGTGTGATGTACCCTTCTGAGGCAAAGGAGGGTACACACACACCTTCATTTTTCCATTTCTTCTTCATTTTTACTTGTATTTTTTTCTCATTTCTTATTTTCTAAATTCTTATTTTTCTTATTTTTATTTTCGTACTTAAATGTTTCAAACTATTCCTTTAATTTTTTTCTAATTTATTACCTCTTTTTTACTATTTTATCTTCAATTTTTTTAACTCCTTATCTCTTGGCTTCTTGGTCTCCTTCCCTTGATTTTTTCTAATTTTTAAAACTCACTTTTAATGTTTTCCTATTATTATTATTTTAGTTCCATTATTTAACTTTTACTTCTTAGTAATATTTCACAAAAAAGATTCATAATAATTTTTTAGTTTTCCTTAATTTATTTTTAACCCTTCACTAATTAGCCCCTAATTTTTTCAGTTATACTCCCTAACTTCCTCCCCTCCTCTCCCCCTCCTTTTTTTCTTTAACTTTATATAACTATTTTTTCTCTCACTACTCTAAATTGTCTCCTAAATTACTTCCCCTAACCACTCTGTAACCTAACCTATCTTTAACCCTAACCTACTCATATCCCTAACCCGACTACCTCTGTACAAGCACCCGTCTCTCCCCCTTCCTCGACCATCCTCACTAAACTCGCCTCCCAAGCGACTTTTCCTCTCCCTTCCCTTCCGACTAAAGCCTAAATAGGCTACTTATAACCCCCTTTCCCGTCTCCTCTTCCTTACCTTCCTCGCCACCTTAGTAGCCAGCTCACTCTCCTCCTCCTACTCCCGTTCAATTTTTGCATCCGTGCTTTCTTGCGGCTCTATCCCACCGACTGCTCACTGACCCTCTAACCCTGTCTCGTCGATTGCTCACTCCCTAACGCTCGATTTCTACGCTCCTTCTCCTCCCTATTTTTACTCACTTATTTTATCCTTTCTCTGTTGGTCATCAATTCAGTTCATTTTCTCGACCACCACAACTTCTCACTATTTAGCCTGCTCCACCCTGTTTATCATCGTTGCCTACATTGTATGCGACCTTCACTGTATTGCTTGGTTCAACACTCTCTATCACCTACAACATTGTACCAACTCCTTGGCGCCTACTATGAAACTCTCTGTTGGCCGTGCCTCTTTAACTCTCTAAGCGACTGCGTCTCCCTCCCCCTCCCCTTGGTCTCTCTGATTTCGTAATGTGGACCATGTCCCGTCTTTCCTCTCTTGTCTAAACTTTGAACTCACAGGTTCCTTTTTTAGTTTTATTTATTGTTTCATTATGTCCCCCCCCTTCCCCTTGGTCCTTTCTTTTCATATTTTATCTTTCCCCCCTACTCTTTCTTTTATTTTTCCTCCCCCTTCTCTCTCTCTATATAAATTTATGCTCCTTTTATTTTTACATTTATTAAATGCGTTGCTTTATTTCTTTAGTTTTCTTTCATTTCTACTTATCAAATTCTCTTCTCCTTAATGATTTTTACCTTACCCTTTCACCTTATTATCATTTTGATTTTCTTCCTTATTGTACCTTATTCATGTTTTTTAATATTTTTCTATAATTTCCCCCTTCTCTATTTATTTCTTTTAAAATCCCCCACCTTTTAATCTTTCCTTTGTTAACATTTAAAACCTTTCTCATTCCCTCCCCCCCTTCTTTTTCTCTTTAATTTTTAATTTAACTTCTTTCTTCTTTGAAAATTCCTTATTTAAAATTCTCGCTTTAAAATTCTTTAAAATCTTTTTTTAAATTCCTTAGAAATTCTTTTATGCTTGTCTTTCTTATAAATTCTCCTTCCCTTATGCTCTAAGTCTGAAAGATTATATTTATTGCGCTAATTCTTAAGTTATGTGCTTTTCCTTCTCCTTTTACATTCTCATACCTAATACATTAATTTTTTCCTCCTTACATAACCATTTAGTCTTTTTTCCTTCAACTCACCCCAATTAATTTTACACTTAAAGCATAGTATCAAAATTTGGCTTTATAAGTCTGTAGCGTGAGCAACTATTTTTATTGTGATCCCGATATCAAGAGAGGGGTGTTTATGACACCTCTCTTGAAACCCTTACTTGAATTTCTCATTCACTTCCCTCTCTCTCAACCCTTATTTTGGACTTACTGATACTATCATCTCTTTCAGGTAAATAGTAGGTCATCACACTAAGTGATGACCTACTATGTAACCTAGTGTGGTGTACCCTACTAGGGCAAAGTTGGATACACACACACACACACACACACACACACACACACACCCTTTCTACCTCTTCCTAGTGTAATGTACCCTACTAGGGCAAAGGTGAGTACATAGACTCACGCTTACTTTCTACCCCTTCCTCCTTTTTTCTCTCTATCCCCCCCCCCCTTTTTTAATTTCGATACTTCCCTTAATTATTCTACTTTCTTCCTATTTTTCTTAATTTCTTCCTATTTTTAATCTTTTCCTTAAAATTTTTCATTTTTTTCAAATTTTACTTTTCTTAATCTCCTTTATTAATATTTTATTCTTTTATTCTTTTCTTGGTTTTTTTCGTTTCTCTTAAATTTTCATTGTATTTTTTGCTTATTTCTTTTCTCCTAAATTCTTTTTTTCCTTATTTTTTATTTTCCTACTTCATTTTGTCATTCTATTTTCTTTAATTTTTTCCTTATTTCTTACCTCTTGTTTACTATTCATCTTCAATTGTTTTACTCCTTATCTCTTCCCTTCTAGATCTCCTTCTCTTGATTTTTTCTAATTGTTAAAACTCACTTCTAGTTTTTTGTATTATTATTTTTTTAGCTCCGTTATTGAATTTTTACTTCTTACGAATATTTCACAAAAAATATTTATTATACTTTTTTACTTTTCCTTAATTTATATTTAACCCCGTCATTAATTACCCTGTAATTTTTTTCACTCATACTCCCTAACTTCCCCCCGTCCTTTTTTTCTTTAACTTTATGTAACTATTTTTTCTCTCATTACTCTAATTGTCTCCTAAACTACTTTCCCTAACGACTATGTAATCTAACCTATTTTTAACCCTAACCTAATTCTAACCCCTAACCCGACTAGCTCCATGCACAAGCACCTGTCTCTCTCCCTTCCTCGACTATCCTCGCTCAACTCTGCCTCCCAAGCGACTTTTCCTCTCCCTTCCCTCCCGATTCAGCCCAAATTGGCTATTTATACCCCCTTTTCTTGTCTCTTCCTCCCTATCTTCCCCGCCGTCTTATTAGCCAATTCACTCTCCTTCTTCTACTCTCGTGCAATGTCTACATCCCTGCTTCCCTATGGTTTCGTTCTACTGATTGCTCACTGACCCTCTGACTGACACGCTGACTCCCCGACCCTCAATTTCTACGCTCTGTCACCTACAACACTATACCAGCTCTCTAACACCTACTATGAAACTCTTTGCTAGCCATGCCTCTTTATCTGTCTTAGCGATTGCGTCTCCCTCCCTCGTCTCTCCGATTTCGTACATCTCGAGCATGTCCCGTCTATCCTTGCTCTTCTTCTCTAAACTTTGAACTCACATGTTCCTATTTTAGTTTTATTTATTGTTTTATTATCCCCCCCCCCTCGTGCTCCCTCCTTTCTTTGTTTTCATACCCATATAATTTCGTTTATGTTTTACTTCCCCCCCCCCTCCCCCTTTTTTCTTCTATTTTTCCTCCCCCTTCTCTCTCTATATATAATTTTTCGACCCCTTTATTTTTACATTTATTAAATGCCTTGCTTTATTTCTTTATTCTCCTTTCATTTCTACTTATCAATTTCTCTTCTCCTCAATGTTTCTTGCCTTACCCTTTCACCTTCTTATCATTTCAATTTTCTTCCTTACTGCATCTTATTCACGTTTTTTAGATTTTCCTTTTTAATTGCCCCCTTCTCTATTTATTTTTTTAAAAATCCCACATATTTTAATCTTTTCTTTGTTAACATTTTAACACCTTTCTCATTCCCCCCCCTCTTCTTTTTCTCTTTAATTTTTTAATTTAACTTTTTTCTCTAAATGTCTTTCTTCTTTCTTTCTTCAAAATTCCTTCTTTAAATTTCTCTCTTTAAATTTCTTGCTTTAAAATTCTTTCTTTAATTTCCTTTGAGATTCTTTTAAGGTCCTCTTTCTTATAAATTCTTCTTCTCTTATGCTCTAAGTCTTAAAGATTATATTTATTACGCTAATTCTGAAGTTCTCCCCTCCTCCTTCTCCTTTTACATTCTCATACCTAATACATTAATTTTCTCCTCCTCACATAACCATTTAGTCACTTTTGCTTTAACTCACCCCAATTAATTTTACACTTAAAGCATAGTATCAAAATTTGGCTTTATAAGTCTGTAGCATGAGCAGCTATTTTTATTATGGTCCCGATAACAAGGGAGGGGTGTTTATGATACATGTTTTCCCAACTAAGTTAAAATTTGGTTCTTATAATTTTTCTTGTTGGATGGTGGCAGATATGCAGGCTCTCCTTTTCAATAAAAGTGATGTTTGCTATGACTTATTGAAGCAAAACTTGTTTGTATAGTCATGCATTCTGCAAACCTTTTTAAATTTTGTGCATCTCTTGGTTTGGTTGGTAATGTTTCACATTAGTTTTCTCTTTCATATTCCCTTTTTTTTTTAAATCATTTCACTATGAAAGAGGGTTTTATCGAGTTTTTACACACACAATCATGTTTCCCCTGCATGTGGATAGTTGCACATAGTACATTTAAGTCATTGTGGCTCTTTTGCCTCTTGAGTCAATTCACTCCTCGCTTGAGCAATATTGTCTCTCTCGTGAATCATTCAATTTTCACCTATTGAATAGAATTTTTTTGTTCCAAACAATTCTCAGAATAGCCCACTTCCCCCTTTCCTTATTTTTTATTTTCCTACTTAAAATTTTCAAACTATTTCCTTTATTTTCTTCCTTTTTTCTTACCTCTTGTGTACTATTTTATCTTAATTTTTTTAACTCCTTATCTCTGCCCCTTCTTGGTCCTCTTTCCTTGATTTTTCTAATTTTTAAAACTCACTTCTAATTTTTTCCTATCATTATTCTTTCAGCTCCGTTATTTAATTTTTACTTCTTACTAAATTTATAAAAATTTTTGACTTTTCCTTGATTTATTTTTAACCTTCACTAACTACTCCCTAATTTTTTTCACTCATACTCCCCAACTTCCCCTCCCCCTTGCCCCCCCTTGTTTCTTTAACTTTATATAAGTATTTTTTCTCTTATTACTCTAAATTGTCCCCTAAACTACTTTCCCTAACCACTCTCTAAGTTAACCTATTTTTAACCCTAACCTACTCCTACCCCTAACCCGACTAGCTCCCTACACAAGCACCCGTCTCTCTCCCTTCCCCAATATCCCTCACTTGACTCCGCTACCCAACTGACTTATCCTCTCCCTTCCCACTCAACTAAAGCCCAAATTGGCTATTTATACCCCCCTTTATGGTCTCTTCCTCCCTACTGCCCCCATCGCCCCCTTTATTTTTACACATTAAATGTCTTGCTTTTTTCTTTCATTTCTACTTATCAAATTTTCTTCTCCTTAATGCTTTTTGCCTTACCCTTTTACCTTATTATCATTTTGATTTTCTTTCTTACTGCGCCTTATTCACCTTTTTTATGTTTTCTTTTTTAATTTCCCCCTCTCTATTTATTTCTTTTAAAATCACCCATCTTTTAATCTTTCCTTTGTTAACATTTAACACCTTTCTCATCCCCCTCCCCCTTCTTTTTCTCTTTAATTTTTAATTCAACTTATTTCTTTAAATATCTTTCTTCTTTCCTTCTTTAAAATTCTCTCTTTAAATTTGTTAAAAATTTTTCTTTAAATTCCCTTGAAATTCCTTTAAGCTCCTCTTTCTTATAGATGGTCCTTCCCTTATGCTCTAAGTCTTAAGGATTATATTTATTGCGCTAATTCTTAAGTTCTCCCCTCCTCCTCCTCCTTTTATGTTCTCATACCTAATACATTATTGTTTTCCTCCTTACATAACCATTTAGTCTTTTTTCCTTCAAGTCACCCCATTTAATATTACACTTGAAGCATAGTATCAAAATTTGGCTTTATAAGTCTGTAGCATGAGCAACTATTTTTATTGTGATCTCGATAACAAGGGAGGGGTGTTTATGACACCTATCTTACCAATTAAGTTAAAATATGGTTCTTATCATTTTTCTTGTTGGATGGTGGCAAGTATGCAAACTCTCCTCTTCAATAAAAGTGATGCTTGCCACGACTTATCAAAGCAAAACTTGTTTGTACAATCATGCATTCTATAAACCTTTTTAAATTTTGTGCACCTCTTGGTTTGGTTTGTAATGTTTCACATGAGTTTTCTCTTTCCTATCCTTTTTCAAAATTGTTTTCATTTTACTATTAAACGGGGTTTGTCGAGTCTTCACACACACAATCATGTTTCCCTTGCATCTTTCCATGGCGGTTGCACATAGTACATTTAAGTTATCATGGCTCTTTTGCCTCTTGAGTCACTTCATTGCTTGCTTGAGCAATATTGTCTCTGTCGCTAAACATTCAATTTTCACCTTTTCTATAAAACTCTTCTATCCCAAATATTTCTCAAAGTAGCCCACTTTGCCCTTCCATTTCCTTCCTCTTTCCTTTCCCTCCCCTCGCATTATTATTATTAATCTTTCAATTTCAATCCTTTGCTCTTTCTCTTGAAACCCTTAATTTTCTCCTTCACTTCCCTCTCTCTCAACCCTTATTTTGGACTTACTGATACTTCTATCCCTTTTGGGTAGACAGTAGGTCATCACCTACTAGGTGATGACCTACTGTCTCACCTAGTGTGATGTACCCTACTAGGGCAAAGGTTCGTATACACACACACGCATGCACGCACACACATATTTTCTACCGTTTCCTCCTTTTTTATCTCTACTTCCCTTCCCTCCCCCCTTTTTTAAATTTCTATACTTCCCTTATTTAATCTCCTTTCTTCCTATTTTTCTTAGTTTCTCCCTATTTTTAACATTTTCCTTAAAATTTTTCTTTTTTCCCCAATTTTTTATTGTTTCTTAATTTCCTTTATTAATATTTTATTCATTTATTCTTTTCATGTTTTTTTCCATTTCTCCTCATTTTTCCTTGTATTTTTTGCTTATTTTCTTTTTTTTTAATTCTTATTTTTCTTGTTTTTAATTTTCGTACTTAAATTATTCCTTACCTCTTGTTTACTATTTTATCTTCAATTTTTTTACTACTTATCTTGTCCCTTCTCGATCTCCTTCCCTTGATTTTTTCTAATTTTTAAAACTCACTTCTAAATTTTTCCTATTATTATTTTTTGGGTTTCGTTATTTAATTTTTACTTGATACTAATATTTGACAACAAATATTTATAATAATTTTTTACTTTTCCTTAATTTAGTTTTCACCCTTCACTAACTACCCCCTTTTTTTTGCATTTACACTCGGTAATTGCCCCCTCTCCTCACCCCCCCTGTTTCTTTAACTTTATATAACCATTTTTTCTCTCATTACTCTAAGTTGTCCCCTAAACTACTTTCCTTAACCACTTTGTAATCTAACCTATTTTAAACCCTAACCTACTCCTACCCCTAACCCGACTAGCTTCCTACAGATGCACATGTCTCTCTCCCTTCCCCGACTATCCTCACTCAACTTCACCTCCCAAGTGACTTTTCTTCTCCCTTCCCTCCTGACTAAAGCCCAAACTAGCTATTTATACCCCTCGTTCCCGTCTCTTTCTCCCTACCTTCCCCGTCGCCTTATTAGCCAACACACTCTCCTCCTACTCCTCCCACACAATGTATGCATCCCTACTTCCCTGTGGCTCTATCCCGCCAACTGCTCGCTCACCCTCTGACCCTGTCTCGCTGATTGCTCACTCCCTATTTCTACTTACTTGTTTCTACACTCCTTCTCCTCCCTATTTTCACTTACTTGTTTTCTCCTTTCCACGCTAGACATCAATTCAATTCATTTCCCCGATTGCCACAACCTCTCACTATTTAACCTGGTCCACCTTGTTGATCATCACCGCTATGCAACCTTCACGGTATAAAGCTTTGCTTGCTACAACGCTCTTTGTCACCTACAGCACTATACCGGCTCTCTCTCTGTAACCTAACCTTTTTTTAGCCCTAACCTACTCCTATCCCTAACCTGACTAGCTCCCTACACAAGCACCCATCTCTCTTCCTTCCTCGACTATCCTCATTGAACTCCGCCTCCCAAGCGACTTTTCCTCTCCCTTCCCTTCCGACTATAGCCCAAACTGGCTATTCATAACCCCCTTTCCTGTCTCTTCCTTCCTACTTTCCCCGACACCTTACTAGCCAACTCACTCTCGTCCTTCTACTCCCATACATTGTCTACATCCCTTCTTCCATGCGGCTCTATCCCACTGATTGCTTGCTGACCCTCTAACCCTGTCGCGCCGACTCCTCACTCCCTGACCCTTTATTTCTACGCTCCTTTTCCTCCTTATTTTCACTTACTCGTTTTCTTCTTTCCCCCCTACATGTCAATTTGGTCCATTTCGCCGACTACCACAACCTTTCACTATTTAACCCGCTCCACCCTATTGATCATTGTCTCGCCTACACAGTACACAACCTTCACAATATGAAGCTCTACTTGCTACTACACTCTCTGTAACCTATGACACTGTACCGGCTCTCTGGCACCTACTTTATATAACTATTTTTATCTCATTACTCTAAATTGTCCCCTAAACTACTTTTTGTAACCACTCTCTAACCTAACCTATGTTTAACCCTAACCTACTCCTATCCCTAACCTGACTAGCTCCCTTCACAAGCACCCATCTCTCTCCCTTCCTTGACTATCCTCACTCAACTCCGCCTCCCAAGCGACTTTTCCTCTCCCTTCCCTTCCAACTAATGCCCAAACTGGCTATTCATACCCCCCTTTCCCGTCTCTTCCTCCCTACCTTCCCCCTCGCCTTATTAGCCAACTCACTTTGCTCCTTCTATGCTTGTATAATGTCTACATTGCTGCTTCCCTGTCGCTTTGTCGCACTGACTGCTCACTTCCTGACCCTTGATTTCTATGCTCCTTCTTCTCCATAATTTGACTTACATGGTTTCTCCCTTCCTCCCCTGGCAGTTAATTCGGTTCATTTCCCCGACTGCCACAACCTCTCACTATTTAACCCGCTCCACCCTATTTATCATCACTGCCTACAGTGTATGCAACCTTCACATTATGAAGCTTTGCTTGCTACAACACTCTCTATCACCTACGCACTGTACCAACTCTCTGGCACCTACTATGTAACTCTCTGCTAGCTGTGCCTCTTTAACTATCTCAACGATTGCATCTCCCCCCAATCTCTTTGATTTTGTACATCTCGACCGTGTGTCATCTATCCTTGCCCGTCTTCTCTAAACTTTGGACTCACAGGTTCCTTTTTTAGTTTTATTTATTGTTTCATCATGTTTGTCCGCCCCCCCCCCCCCTTTTCTTTTCATCCCCATAGAACTTCCCTTATATTTTACCTTCCTCCCCCTTTTTTCTTCTATTTTCGCTTCCCCTTTTCTCTCTATATATAAAATTTTGCCCCCTTTATTTTTACATTTATTAAAAGCTTTGCTTTACATTCTTTATTTTTGTTTCATTTCTACCTATCAATTTCTCTTCTCCGTAATGTTTTTAACCTTACCCTTTCACCTTATTATCATTGTGATTTTCTTCCATGCTGCACCTTATTCACCTTTTTTTATATTTTCCTTTGTAATTTCCCCCTTCTCTATGTAGTTCTTTTTAAATCCCCTATCTTTTATTCTTTCCTTTGTTAACATTTAACACCTTTCTCCTTTCCCCCTCCCCCTCTTTTGCTCTTGAATTTTTAATTTAACTTCTTTCTTTAAATATTATTCTTCTTTCCTTGTTTGAAATTCCTTCTTTAAATTCTCAAATTTATTTCGTTATATTTCTTTCTTTAAATTCCTTTAAGCTCCTCTTTCTTATAAATTCTCCTTCCATTATGCTCTAAGTCTTAAAGGTTACATCTATTGCGCTAATTCTTAAGTTCTCCCCTCCTCCTTCTCCTTTTACGTTCTCATACCTAATACATCATTTTTTTCCTCCTTACGTAACCATTTAGTCACTTTTCCTTCAACTTACCCTTATTTATTTTACACTTAAATCATATTATCATAATTTGGCTTTATAAGTCTGTAGTGTGAGCAAATGTTTTTATTGTGATCTCGATAACTAAGGCAGGCTGTTTATGACACCTGTATTCCCAACTAGGTTAAAATATGGTTCTTATCATTTTTGTTGTTGCATGGTGGGAGGTATGCAGACTCTCCTCTTCATTAAAGTGATGCTTGCCACGACTTATCAAAGCAATACTTGTGTGTATAGTCATATATTTTGCAAGTCTTTTCTAATTATGTGCACCTCTTGGTTTGGTTTATTATGTTTCTTCATTTCACTATGAAACGAGGTTTTGTCGAGTCTTCATACACACACTTTTTTTAAAGTGAAAGCCATGATTGTTTATATGACAAGAAAAACCACCTTAAAGCAAGGAGCTAGAAATTACACACGCACACACACACACACACTTCTGGACCATTCATGTCAAGCATTGGCATCATCGGTGAAGGGAAATTGGATTGGTCTAGTCTTTCATCACATTGCCATGTTACAAAAAATATCAAGAACAATAATATAAGGTGTATGGTGAGCGCGTTCTCTTTGGAAGCCCATAGGGCAAGATAATGAAACGCTTGAAAAAATGGGGTGGTGGAAGACATTCAAACGTTAGCCAAGAAAAAAGGTGAATCGCCATGCAGCCATGACCGTATATACCCATGATGTCACTCCAATGGGTGCAAAGTAGATGCATCATGGGAGAAGGCATTTAGTTAACCTCGTACGTCGAAGAATCATGAGAATACTCTCATTGAAGGTATAAACCACGCTTAGGCTACGGACACACTGTTAAGTAAAACTGTCTTCTTCTTGCTCGTAAGCTATGTAGGTTGGACCATGAGTCACATAGACCGTGATAACGACCATTGGTCACCTTTTCCTACATTCTAGGTGCACAAAGACAATGTGTTGAGGAGTGGATATGGTGGCTCAGTGCTACTTTACTTTGGACATCGATAACAAGTCTAGCAATGCTACGACACCTCTCTTCCCTTATTGTTTTGTAAACGACTTGGATGGTGGCAAGTATCAGCGTTGTTGGTTGAGGTTTTGTACAAAGGTTCTACCATGGAATTTTTTAATTATCCTAATTTTTTAATAAGAGGATTCAAGTACATCAACTCTTTATAAATAACTCCTTTTTATAATCATATCATGTTCACTATGATGCATATATTCTTGGGTCTTCTTGAGGGGTTCTAGTCTAATCTTAACACACACACACGCGCGCACATGGCAATGCTTCGTGTTCTATTAGGAAGCATAGTTTTCTAAAAAAATTTGGGCTACCTAGTTCCGAGTTCAGGTTTTAGATTCTTTGTTCAACAGAATTCACTTGTTTTGGGTTCCGAGTTCACTTATCCTAAGTTCAAGGTTCGGGATGTACTTGTTTGGAGTTCGGATTCACTTGCTTTGCTTTGGGTTCTGCATTTCGGATGCACATTTTTAGGTTTTGGATTTTGATTTTTGAAAGAGTTCACTTTATTGAAATCTACTACCTCTCATATTTCAAAATCAAAATTTTCCTAAAATAGATCCAATAATACATGGAACGATAATTGATACCCATCCAATATTATTTCGGTACTTTCAAAAACCTTCAAATTATTCAAATTAAAAATTTAGTTTGAATGTATGGCCCCAAAACTTAACACTACGTAGATTCCTTGATTTTCTATTTTGATTTGTCAACAGTAGTGTCCAATATCATATTTTGTGTTGTTACATCGTTGAAGAGACTTGAAGTGTTCACAAAAAACCTGCAAACTATATATAATGAACGCAGAACATTTTCATTTTCACTAATGAAAATATTTTCACAATTATACAAGCCTGCAACATTTTAGACAGTTTCATTATATTTTAGCTACGGAATCTACAAATTCTCAAGAAAAGCCTTTAAAAATTTTAGTTGAGCCTTTAAAAATTTTAGTTGAAAAAAAATGTTTTCTTGATGTTTGGCCTAAGCCACAAGTTAATCATGAGGCGAGACATTTACGTCACCCCAATCTTTCATGGCTCTCCTTCCCTTGTCGATTGTCTGCCTTGTCTCATCGTCTCCTCCTGGCCCTTCGATTTCCTCAGCTCGATCCTTGCTCTGTTGGAGTCTTGCTTCACAATGGGGTTTCATTCCCCTCTTTGATCTTGGCCTCGAACTAGACGAAGGTGCGGACGCGAGCCATTGCATTGTTGGGCATGCGGTTGCGGTAAGGTTCTCTTGCATCTCTTGATAACGTCTCACGGTACCGCTTCAGTTGGATTTTTTAACTCATATGCTACGTCCTTCAGCACACTTCATTATTGGTTACGGAGCTACAGAAGGCTTCATTGGCGGTTGTCTTTTCCCCTTGTGATTAATTTTCGCAGCGGAACGTACATTTGCGTTCTAGAATCTATCTGGAAGTTGGTTGCTTTTTTGCGGCCTACATTCTAGAGGAACCACAAAAAAACCTTACATCAGTTAATACTCATAACGCCGTTTTACTTAATATTGGAAATTATGCCTACTCACAACAAAACCAATTGAGAAGACAAGGTTGCATTAACGAAGAAACAATACAGCAAAGGGAAGTAGGCGCAAATCGTTACGACATGATTTGAATTCATTGCAGTCTAGTGTTTAAGAAAGTCTGCAGCGAAAGTCACCACATCGCCTCAATCAATAACATGCATTGTTGACTCTGGCTCATCTTACCTTGTGCATTAGAGTTAGAATGTGAATGGCCTTGATGGCAGCTTTCGAAACCCAGATGACAGCTTAGAAGCCGTGCTTACTAAGTTTTTTAAATAAAATATTCTACTGTCTAATTTTAATTTAATTTTAAGAATTTGTAAAAAATCTATCTCACTTACTCATAATTTGGTCTAAAGTCTCTTCCGGATTCATTATTTGTTCTTTAAAAAAATTATACTTTGTAAGATTTCTAGTAATTCGATATATGGCATTGGATGAACATAAATGTATATTTTTAATGTCACGATTTGTAACTGAATGTATGGTGAAAGATTCGTTGTTAAGGTTTTTTGCTATCATTAACATGTGCTAATAAATGGTGGTGGGGTGAGCTTAAGGCGACTAAGCATGAATAGGTGGGCCACATTCAAGGGCCTAATTGGCATGTAGGTGCCATGTGGCAGGAAATATCTAGGGGTGGTTTTCTGTGTAGAAAGTTGCAATGGCTGGGCGGTGACTGGCTCTTGCAAGCACGTGGAATTCTTTGTGCTTATACGATTGGGTGTGGGTCAATTTTGTGTAAGTTTTTGGAGTCTGCATATAGTGCTGTGCTAAGTATACCTCTGGCTAATGAATGCGTGATGCAATGAATGCAACTCAAGTCATGTAGGGTTGATAGGGTGTTGTGCGATACCCATGTTGTGAAGGCTAGGGACTTGCTGGTCTTTTTTCCCAGAGAAAGCAATTTTATATTAATGCTTGGAAAAATCAACCATACAAGTCAGTTGTCCCTAAGGCCTTGACCAAGGGAAACAAAATGAGAAAAACTAGCTGGAAGACCAAAGAACCCAACTCACTACCTAGGGAATCTTTGGAACAAGGGTTAACAACTAGGGAGGAGGACTATACAGCCAGCGAATCCCTTGCGGCGCGAAAATGTAAAACATGCATGCAGGCCAAGCCTTGCAGAAGTGCTCTCGCCTTTTGACGGTCGCTTTAGAACCGATGTCCCATGCCCTTAGTGGTGTGCAGGGTGTGGATGATATCCTGCTAGATGGTGACTAGAGTGGCAATGGAACACGGTGCACAAGGCTGCAGCGCACAACCTAGATGTTCCACGCCATGATGCTGGCCAATCTCTCCCACATGCCGTCCTTTGGAGAAGAAAGAGGACGATGCCAAGTAGGTGGGATCGCCTCATGTAGCATGATCCTATGGATGCTCTGTCCATGTATTCTGTAGGATGGGGAGACCTCATCAATGTGGAAGGCATGGCCCCCCTTTGTCAACCAGGCCGCCATACCCCAAGTGAAGTCTCGCTAGATCCTCAATCCGTAGGGATCCCAACAGATCCTCTCAGCACTAGGGCAACGCCATAAGCAGTGTGAGATCATCTCCAGAACTAGGCCCATGTAGCGGTGGCATTGCCCATCCATCCGCATTTGCTCCAACTAAATGGGTAAACCCCGGTGGGTGACCAACTAGAAGAAGTACGAGAATTTCTGTGGCCATAGGCTGGACCTTAATCGTGTTCAGAATCTAGATCTGATCCCAGGGCACCCATTACTCAGCCCAGTCTCTCTCTCTCTCTCTCTCTCTCTCTCTCTACATTGATGCCTCCGTTTGGAGCTGTCATCCTATATGTGTCGTCTAAGAGAAGAAGGCCACCTCATCCACTTGCTCTGTGGGGCATACTCTAGATGGTCAAAACCACTCTTCCAGATCCCATTGGACCTCCCAAAGGTGCCAGCCCTCGCCATCCAAGATGCCAGGAGGGTCGATGAACCACTCCTTGCCCAAACGATCCATTACCCTGATCATTTGCCAATGAAGCCAATACAGGCTCCCATCCATCTCTAGGTCTCTCTCGGTCTTGCAGGAGGAGCCCTTCCGGTCCCACTTTGAAGAACTTGACTCGGTCACTGCCTCCCCTAGTCATAATCCTTAGGGGTACCCCTGTACTGGAAATTGACCCAACGGCATGCTATCTCCCGATGTTTGAAGTTATGCAAGGAGTACCCGCTTGGCTTCCTGCCCCATTGTCAAGCCCTCTGGCTTCCCTCCTTGCCATAACCAAGTTGTGGTCCTTCCGTGATTATGGCTGACATAACACTGCAAGGCCTCGTGGCCAGGCAGGGCCTGCAA
This sequence comes from Dipteris shenzhenensis, assembly GCF_047967505.1. Taxonomy (NCBI): domain Eukaryota; kingdom Viridiplantae; phylum Streptophyta; class Polypodiopsida; order Gleicheniales; family Dipteridaceae; genus Dipteris; species Dipteris shenzhenensis. The sequence goes on along the minus strand of NC_141614.1, from coordinate 2,574,584 downwards.
GGCCTCAAGAAAGGTGCCCCCACGGTCGGTCTTACAGACCAAGGGGTGGCTGGCTGGGTTGGTCCAATAAAGCCTCTTCATCCAAGACAGCGTCTGATTGAGGGAGTGTTGCAGTTTTGGCAGGGTTCTCTACTGTTATATGCCTGCCCTTTTGCTGGATATTTTGTGTTCAATTTGAGCTGTGTTTCCCCCACTGTTTGGTGGAAGAATATATTTAGAGTTCTCTCTCTCTTCCTCTTTTCTATTTGTTGTTCATGTTCATGAGTGAGGTATATAACATGGAGAGATCATTGAGTGATTGTATGAGCTGAGTGTTATCCAGTGAGAGTGAGGTTACAAAGAATTCTTCCCTCCATTTCTAACATGGTGTTAGAGCCCGGAAGGAGGCTCACAAGTGGTGGAGCTTGAAGGCAAGGACCTTGCTGAAGGATGACCTTGATTCAAGGCTCTAGGGAATCATCTTCCACGACTAGAGGATTGTGCCCTTGCGAGAAGGAGGGTGACTCAGGTTCAGTCAGGTGTGTACAAAGTTTGTTTGTTTGCTACAAAAGGTTCTTGTTGGTTGCTTAGGTGATTTCCAGTAGCTATGTTGGCAAACAGAGGTTATGGTGGTGGAGTTTCCAGGGTAGGTGGTTCCAAGAATTTTGGTGGAGGCGGTGGGACCATCTAGCACCTACGATTAGTGTTCATACAACCATACCCTCTTCGACAATTTCAAATTTTAGAGAGACCGGGAAGCTAGAGTAGACAAATTATCCTATCTGGAAGGTGCCATTTGGTGTCCAGTAAGCTGTGGAAGATCATGATAGGAGTAGATTCAATGCCCGCAGACGTCAAGGATGCAGCGGCTAATGTTGTCCTTGTTGTAGATCCAGATGATCTTGAAGCATGGGAGGACAAAGATGCCCATGCCCGTGCATCGATCATAGGGACGATGGCAGATGTGGCGGTTCCTCACATCTAGATGGAGTACACATCAATCGAGGTGTGGGCCACTTTGAAGGACCTATATGAGACAGACAACATGTCCCGGACCTTTGCTCTGAATCATCAATTGTTCAATATGAGCATTTTAGAAGGCGATACGGTCCATGACCATCTCACTAAGGTGAAGGTCACAAGAAATCAGCTGGCCTCAGTTGGTTAGAGGGTGGACTCAAGCCAGTTACCCTTGCTAGTACTCCACGAAGTTTCAAGGGCTTTATTGTGAGTGTGATAGTAGGAGAGAGAAACAAACAACTAACTTTTGAGGAACTGGGTCCGTTATTGCTACAATAGGAGGCTCGGGAGAAGCTCTATGACAAAGATGATGACAAAGGACAAAGTCGGCAGAGTGAAGGACACGTCTAGTCATGGCAAGCCCAAGGACGACTTTGAGGATGAAGAGGGCACTTGAAAGAACTTGAAAAAGAGGAAGTAGAAGAAGAAGTGCTTCTATTGTGACATGCTAGGCCATTTTTGCAGGATTGCAGAAAGAAGAAGGCGGATCAATAGAACAAGAAAGAATTAGGGGAGTGTGACAAAGCCAATGTGGTAGTCAATGAAGCGTTATTCTTGGTGACATCTCCGAGTGTTGCTAAGATCAAGCATGCAGACCCAGAGGTCATAGTGAGGATGTTTGGTATTGAGATGTGGGAGTCGGAAACCTTTGTGAAGGTGAAGGAAAGCTTGGACTCTTCCAGGTGCTTAGCTGATAGTATTGACATAAGGGAGGACTCCATGGAGCGGCTTAGGGTTTCAGGGTTAGATGAATGCTATGCTTCAGAAGGGGGAATTGTAGGACTACACAAGACAGTTGAATGTGCCTCCATGAGGTGCATGGTTTGCTTTCAGAGCAAACAAACATGCAAGACAACGTTCTGGTATGTACTTTATGTCATTGTTTCGAGCCTCTATAGCATGTTGTCAGAAGAATTTGCTCTTCATTTTGTCTCAGGAAATACGAGATTGGAAGGAATGTGCCTTCCTGGAAGGCAAAAGGGGAAGTGCGGGTGCTTCTTCACATCTCGGAAGCAGATTGCTGGAAGGTGATCATGGACAAGGTGTACTAAAGCTAGAAGAGTACTCGCTTGAGAGCTTAGTGGGAGCTCATGTTCCACGTTATCTAGAGATACTCTTGGGATATCATTTCTCGAGATGGTTGTTCGGTTATGGACCTTGCTAGAAGGCGGAACATGACTGAAGGTGGTGGTGCCATCAGGTGCTACCTTGGATGGACTTGTGTACCTAGATGGTTTGCTTGTACAGAACGGGACCTGGAGGAGCAGGAGTCATTGGTTGAAAAGGCAGGAATCGACATCAACACCGGATTGTTCTAGAGGGCTTCGACGTGGGAGCCAATGCAGCATCTTCATTGACGAGTTGGGATCGGGCCAAGATGTGTCGGTGAGAGGGGGTGTTGGAAAAGTCACCTCCCCATGAGGAGAGCCTGGGGGAGGTATACTTAGGGCTAGGGCTGCCACATGGGCAGCATATTAGCTGCCATGTCGGCAGCATAGAAACAATAAAGAAAAGCAAAGAGAGCGGGCTGCAACATGGGCAGCACATTGGCTGCCATGTGGGCAGCACACCCCAGGGCATACCTGGCGGTTTGGAGCCACCATGGTGGGCAGCAGTGGTATGGAATTGCCACGTGGCTGTCTCAGCGATTGACTGGGGCAGATTTGCGCAGGTGGTACAGCCTGTGAGGCCACGTCAACATCCCACGAGCCTGCAGAGAATGTACAGATAGTCTGCACCTATTGTACAGGTGCCTGCAGGAGTCTTTACAGAGCTGCAGCAGGGCCTTTGGTGCAGGAACAGGTCCAGACAGAGTGCGGGTTTGGATCAGCTCTGCTGGAAGAAGCTCTGGACAGAGGTGAGATGCATGGTGCATTCAAGTGCCTGTTTGGAGGAGTCTTTGGGCCAGGATTTAGGCCCTGGAATAGATCGGGGCGGGGCAGGGGCAGGAATGCCTGGGCCACTGGCTGCCTGCCACATGGCCAGGCAGGGCCTGCAAGGCCTCAAGAAAGGTGCACTCCCCAGGTCAGTTTTACAGAGCAAGGGGTGGCTCGCTGGGTCCCTCCAAACAGGCCCCCAGTCGGCCAGATTTAGGGGCTCTCAGCCTGTATAAAAGGGGAGCCCTTGAGGCTCATTTCTCATCCACTGAGGCAGCACTTCAAAAAGTAGTTTGGAGTAGTAGAGCAGCAGTATCGGGGCCTTCATCCATAGGATCCAGTGGGAGCTGAAGAGCTGCAAACATAGGTCAGGAAGGGGCTGCACCCTTGGCTGTCTTCCAGGGAAAAAGCTGGAAGTCTAAGAGTGGTTCCACATGCAATTCTAGATAAACCACTCAGGCATAAGAAGACCCGGGGTGGTAAAGTGGGATCTTTACCCAGTTGAAGACGCTACCTGGGAGGATTGGGACACCCTTTGTACAGAATTTCCAGACTTTTTCTCTATGGACAAAGCTTTTGAAGGGAAAGTGTACGTGATGCCCTAGCTCACTGCACTCTATTTTGTTTCTGTGTTTTGGCCATCAAAATATTGATATTGGCAATTTTTTAAATACAAATATGTATGGGAAGAAGATTCATTTTGGGAAAAGTCTCCATGAGAGAGTTATAGACTTTCCAGCAGACTACAATTTTGATATAATTTATATGATTCAATCTTTTGGATCCGAAGATCAGAAAAAAGCATTTTGGACTGGTTTTTCTGCTTGGATTTATCTGCAGGATTCTAAAACACAGATTTGAGGCCGAAGATAGCCGATTTTGGCAGAAAGTGATGATGACCTAAGTTGTAAGGATTTTTCCAGGTTTTGCACCGTTTGGGAGATCTTGCACATTTTCGTTGATCAATTGATAGGTATACTTATGTTTCTTGTCTCAATTTGATTGGCCTTTGGACCACCTATGAGTGTAGGAATAGAACCGTCCACTTATTTCCATCTATCTTGTCTCCATTCTAGACTTCCATGTGATTCAAATGATTTAATTAAAATGAATGAAACAATGCTCTACTCATAATTTCCTTGATCATAAGTTGGTGCAAAGACTCCAAATCTTGACAACATCAATTATATAGAGTAAGATTGTGTCGGGTGAAAACTCGATCTTTTCTAGGCTTTGCGATATTTTTTCGATATCATATTCAAGATAATTGTTGGATAGCTCTCCCATCGATAATACTGCTTGAAGGTTGACAAAGAAGTGCAATAAGCTTGTAAGTTGGAATAAAGAATTCAACGATAGTTTTGAGACTTCTGAAACATTAGGTTACCACTATGCCTATGCAAGCCATTGTAGATTCTAATTAGCTGTTTTGATTGAAACAAATGCTAGTGATTTTACAATAGGTGTCGCTCTATTCTAAGATGGGAGATTTGTTGCCTTCGAAAGTACGTTGATGGGAATGTCATAGTGACTAGTCCTTGCTATGCGTGATGGAGATTATGGTTTTTAACCTTATACAGGATTGTCATGAGATTAAAATTGGACACTGTGTTCTATTTTCAAGGTTGAGTTTGGGCATGTTCCTGGATTCATCTAGATATATGTTCCCGCCGTGTTACCAGACATGCAAATTTCACCTTGTGAAGTTTTGGTCCATGTTGCGGCTTGTTGATATTGCGATAAATTCTTTCTATCTTAAGTGGTGCATTGCTTTGTCAGCTATAGATGACATTGAAATTGCACTATGTGTTGTGTTTTCAGACGATGAGTTTGGGCATGAAACCCTTAGGTTATTTTGCAATCAGCTTGACTTGAGAGGAAGAAAGGCTAGATGGGCAAAGTTGATGCAAGAGTTTGATTTTATTGTAAAGGCAGTTAGAAGCAAGTAATGGATCCCCTTTACTCCCTCCCCTCCTCCCATTCCTCCGCTCTTGCTGCCCCCCTCCCTTCGCCCCTTCTCTCTGTTGCCTCCCTCCCCTTCCCGCCCTCCAACTTCCCCCTAGTCTTCCTTTCCTATGACAGACGACACCTCTCCAGGTGGACGCCCTCTTCCAGATCGTGACTTTTCTCCACAGAGTTTGGGCCCTACCTCAGTGGAGATTACCGAGACTGGCACTGGAGAGATCCCGACGATTGGCAGAGAGAGTCTTTGATACAGCATGGTATACGCGGGTGTCCACATGGTTTGATAGCCACGGTATCTAGATGGATAGGCTCCCCCCCTTTCAGTACAGCATGGATGCACCACTAGAGCTCATTCCACATGATAAGATTAACCGTATCATATGGATAGACCTTCTCTAGCTCCACACATCTTGGGCTTGGGGGGCAGGATTAGGAGTTCCTCACCAAGACCCAGTTCTATCATGACCACTTTCTGAGGATATTGGAGCATGGTCTCATCAGGCCCCAGTACCTCGAGGATAGGAGAGTCTCACACGCTTGGGGGGGGATTAGGAGTTCCCCACAAAGACCTAGTTCTATCATGACCACTTTTTGAGGATATCGGACCATGGTCTCATCATCAGGCCCCAATACCTTGAGGATAGGAGAGTCTCACACGCCTTGCGGATTGCTATCGGATAGATACGAGTCTCGTCCCACTAGTTGTGGATCGAGGCTGGGAGAGTGTGGCCAATCATGAGAGTGCGGTAGTTCCTAGTATCCATGGGATCCCCCGCCTTTTGTATCGGTACAATGGTGGTAGTGCTGAAAGTAGGTGGGAAACTGTGGCATACTGCATGGTTGAACAGCTGTGCTAGAACCGGGGCCAAGGTCTCTTGACCATGTGTGAAGTTCTTTGTACATAGCCTCTCATGGTCTGGTGCTCTCCGGTTATGCAGACGGAAGAGGGCATTCCTTACGTTCTGTGCAGTGAACAAGTGACAAGTAGTGGGTTTGGGCATAGAGGACATATCTGGTGGTATCTGACCTGGGATGTCGTATAAGGAGCATGCATATCTGTGCCAAATCTCTGGGTCCATGATGAGAATGGGCCGTTTCCCCTTTGATAGGAGTCCCCAGCCGATAGTCGGGTCTCCCCCTCGAAAGGATCCGACCACCTCATCAATCCTACAAGTGAGAAAAGTCCGCTTCTTACGTCGTGTCATCTGACGTGAGATGCGATGCGCCTCCAGATGAGGTCAGGTGTCCCAGGGCCTGCTCACATGTGAGGTGAGCTCTCATCTCCTTACATTCATCAGGTCATATGAAGTGAAGCATCTTTCCAGCCATAGCTGAAACCTCCTCTTCTACATTATCTGTTCCATCTGTAATACACATCAGCTTATTTCCAGAAGGTGTTCCTTCCATTGTGTGCCTACTTTCTCTTGTTCTTGCATTCCTCTTGAAGCTCATGCTGTCCTCTCACTCTTCTCTCACCTCCTCCATATTGTTGTGTGTAGGTGCCTTATGTTTTTGGCAGGTTCATAAGCTTGCTATTCTTGGTGTGTTTGTAGTACTCGTTGATTGCCTAGGTACTCGGAATACTTTCTGTGTACTTTATGAGTTTTTAAAGATGTTGAGATTTGATGAATTTTCATTGCTGTGAGTGATGTGGGATAATTATTTATATTCTCTTTAAGTCACACTTGAAAGCTTGCTATGGGAATCAGGTGGGTCATGGACTTAGGGTTCTTGCTTTTGACTTTTTGTTTCATTTTTTAAATGGGTGTTTTGGAGTTTCATTACAGACTTCTGAGTGCCGTGTTGCACCTGGTGGTCATTATAATGCAGGAATTTTTAGGGTGGGCTGAAGAGCTGGATGTTTCATGCAACTATGCTTTTGCTATCTTTATTTTTCTTCCAAGTTGTTTTTCGGACATGTCAGCTAAATATTCTGGATCTGCTTTTTTTCAGCTTCTTGCAGTCACCAGATCGAAAGTTTGCATTGTCTGGTTTATTAATAGGAATTGGTATCTGGGAACATTTGCAGAATCTTCAAGCATGCACTCGCTGGAGTTTTTTAACAGATGTAATGTGGCACAGTCAGACAATTGGTCTATGCAAGAGCTCAGGCAGAATTACAGGGGGAGTCTGCTCGAGAAAAGGGTGGCCTGTTTAGAAGCAGTCAGTACACTTCCAAGAGATGCCGAAATCAACCTCTTTCATAAAAATATATTAACAAATAAGTTGCACATCCGGATATCATTACAAGCTGGGAAATGGCCATCTCCAAGCTTGACTGTATGTGCAGCAAGATCTGCTAAAACTATATATGCTGGTGACAATTCATCACATGCAGGGCAACATAATATCGAATTAGCTGAGAATGGCCCCCCCAATGCTGGTTCTTATACATATCTTGGTCAGGCTACAGAAAGGGAAGAGGTATGCATATTACCAGTACATGATAAGTAGAGATCAGAATAGCTTAGGCAGAAACACTGATTTTATCGAGCATTTCACAAGTTCACCAATACATGTTTTACACAGTCACCTGTCCACGATATATTCTATTTTTCTACCCAGATTAAAGCATAAGTAGCAATAGAATCAATCATGGACAGTCACCTGTCCATGATTGATTCTATTTTTCTGCACAGATTAAAGCATAAATAAAGACGGCAGTGAAAGGATCCCTTTTTGTCACATTGTGAAGCTCTGTATGTGGTAAAAACTGTTCTATCCCTGTAACAGATTAGGGACCTAATATTGCTTAGGTATATTGGACAGCTTGTGGGTATTTTGAAAATACAGAAATAATACTGATTGTGAGGACCCCATTGCTGTTTATTGTGAGGATGGATATACACTCATTTAATTTTTCTGCCCTTGTTACTTATGGCAAAGCCGATGGGAAAGTGTATCATTGGCGATTGATTGTTTGAAGGAGCTAGCTCAAACATATCTAGTAGACAAGTAGGGTTCAGGCAAAGTAACTATGATACCAGTCCTTGTTAGAAAAGAAAGACGGAAGTTGCTGCTGTAGCCAACCTTTCCACAGCAGAAGAATGTGTACATAATGCACGAAACACACAGTCCTAGATTCAAATCTTGCTCCTTTCTGCCGTCGTGCACACACAAGTCAAAGAGATAGATGCAGACATAGATATCGAACCATGCATAGTAGAGTAGAAACAATAAACATGTGTTGCTCCAAAGGTGGACAAAACCTGATGCAAAAGGTGTGTTCATTATACTGCCATCTAGCTCATAGGGTACTGCCTAGATGTGGAACCCTGGCACCTCAGTACCGTCTTCTATTTACCCCTGGCACCTTCAAAATATTGTGAATCTGCGTGCTCCTATGGAGCTTCAGTGGGCTTCTCAGTTACCACTCTGCCAGACCTCCTTGCTGCTCTTCAATGCAGCCTATGGTGAGGTATTGTTCTTGTATGATCCAAAACCTCCTTTCTGCTCCTGTCCACAGCCAATGTCTGAGGTACAAGGAACCCTGATTACTGGTCTCCCTGCTGCTCCAAACTGCACATACAGTGAATAATAGACTGCCCATTCAGGGCCGTATTTGGAAGGCTAGGAGCCCTCTGAACTGGCCGTGACACCTATAGATTGGCCGACCACTCTGTCAGCCAACCTCTGACTTGGCCAACCCAGTCTGAACTTGTCCAGCCCCATTTTCCTTGGCCCGCACTTGGTGTATCTTTTCCGTTGGTACCATGGTTTCACAATTGAGGATACGGACATCACCCATCACGTGCCCCACGTCCCAGTGGCGATCCACTTTTTGGGGCTTCCGAGGGAGTAGAGGGCTATCCTGGCTTCCATTGGTCGTGCTTTTGGAATGATCCTAGAGTCACCTCCGGATTCCGCAGCCTCGGTCGTGTGAGATGATGGGGTTCCCCGACCCAGGCTGTTGTAGAGAGTCTAGAGTTCTTCCCGGAAGAGATCTACCTGGAGACCCTCGACGATGGAGAGCTCCACCAGAGGATTGAGTCTCCGGTTTACCAGGTCAGTGCCCTCCTTGCAGACAGATGCGCCACCTAGCATGTGATTGTCACAGAGGACAAAGACGGGCCCCTCCCCCCCGCAGGATCTACAGGGACAGGAAAGGGAGCCTCAGGCAAGCATCAGGGCTCAATGTCCTTGTAGGCAGCAGCAGCAGGAGTCGCTGACCCCTTGGATGGAGCCTCCTGAGGGGAAGTGGACTAGGGTGGAGAGGAAGAAGCCAAGCAAGAATGCCACTAAGAACCGGAGACAGCGTGCCAGACTAAAGAGAGTGGACAATAGTAGAGTGAGATGTAGCTTCCTAGGTTCAGGGGGAGCAGGTGGAGGGTGTCTCTCCAGCCTGACCTCAGACCCCGGAGGATGAGATCTTTGATCTTCCTACAGATCCCCTGGAGACAGTGGCCCAGCGCACTCAGGGGTCCACACAGTAGCAGGCCACAAGAGAGCCTGCCCTGCCACTTAGTCTCCTTCTGCCCCTCCAGACCGTCCCCCCCCCTCCAAATATTCCTTCCTCCTCGCAACCGCCTCTGACTAAACCCGTCCCTCCTCCTCTGCCCGTTTAGTTATTCCCCCCCTCCCCCTAACCTCTCTGGTCCCCTCACGAATAGTAGCCCCCCTTTTGTCTTCATCTTTGAGTACCCCTTTATGGAGCCTCATCAGCCTCACATGAAGCATCTCCCGGGCACGAGCAAGGTTGAGTCTTCTCCCTCATAGTTTGTGGCTTCATCCTCACAGCTGCAATCTAGCGCTCCTTCAGTGCAGGATGCAACTACCAGGTGATAAGAAAAAAAATGGGAAGACAACCAGGAGTTATGTACTTCACCATGTCAGATAGGTGAGACTTCATAGGGATCAGCTGCAATGTGGGCTGGTAGATGATGAGCTTATGAACCAGGTTCCAGAGTAGATATCCAGAGCACACGAATAACAAGTCAATCTCCCACACAATCTGACTAGAACACACACACAGGTACACACGGACTCTATGAAAGAGGGGAAAGACTACACAGCCCGAAACAGACCCCTACTGACTGAGCTCAAGCTCACAAAGCATTCAGATACATAATACATCCAATCCCACAATTCACCGGACAACCACCCACAGTGGCCATGGTCAAAAATCTTATCATGTCTTCCCAAGATCAACATCAAGTACTAGAAATGATGCAGCCTGCCATCTCTGCTCTTACAGAACCACTTCACGATTTATTTCCTTCTCTTGCTCATAGAATACTCCAATCTCATGACTTCATGTTGCCAACAGTCCATCCAGCAGAAAATCATACCATAGCTATTCCTCAAGCTTTTACTAAGCAATAGCTCATAATCAACCACGCACAAGCCCACACGGAAGACACCTCAAGCAAAAACTTCGGCCTCTTAATCTCATGCAAACCCAACCACATTCTTGTTGCAGCTCATGCTCTCTCAGTCCAAGGTACTCCAGCTTCTATACATGATTGTCCACCCCATGCTCTCATTCAGCACCTAGCGCTTCTCTCTTGCTCATAAAGCACCCGCTTAGCCAAAAGCCTCTCTTGCGCACATTATATGCCTTCCATCATCTTGTGCAACCGATGACCAACTGCTTTGTCGCCTCCCTTAGCTGCTCTTACAACATCCCAGAGCTCCTGGGCTCATAACCTTCCTTCTGTCTTACCTCTTGCAACTATGTCTTTGCGCAATTGCCAGGCTCTCATGTTGCATCTTGCCATCCCAAAGTTCCATCAACCCGTGTGATTACCAGAAGCTAGTTCCCTAGCTCCAACAACTGCAACAGTCGGCTACACTCCTTCATGAAGCAGCTCCCTCCAAAGACAACAGCCCAAGTCCCATACGTGAAAATACCCAGCACTTGCAACGATGACCAACCCGATCCCCATGCAAACAAATTCGTCTCAGTCCATGAATTCTCCACCAGCCTCTATACGTATATACCCTGTGCGTGCTCTCAATGAAGCACCTCCGTTATCTTTCACCTCTTCATGCTACGACAGCCTCTTCTCCCACCTTTGCAATCGCCTCCCTCGCTCTTCCTGGTCCTTTTGCTTCTCAGAAACCCAAAGAGCTCATGCGCAGCTCCCTCCTTACTCGCGAACTCTTGTCCTTTACACACTTCAGCTTGCAGTCGCGATCCCTGTTTTCTTCTTCTCCCCCACAAGCTCATCTTTGTCCAGCCATCGTCTAGCTTCTACTGCGTGATCCTTCCCTGCTCAACAGCTCCTGGACATCCGGCGCCCTTCATCTCCTTCAACCCCCTAGCTCGCGTACTCGTCCTTCATTACCCCCAGCGCATCCTCCAGCCCTCCAGCCAGTATTCCTTCTTGCACGATCCTGCTCTCCTCAGCCACTCCCCCCGAACTTCCCCGTTCTTCTCCCCTTCTTTACGTGATCATCCTCCGTGTGCCCACGAACTCCTTCCCGAATCCTCCTGCAAGCTGTCACCTTCATCTACGTCCAGCTCGTCGACTAGAAGCATCCCTTCATCCATCACGTAGCCACCTTTGCATGAGCAGGATGCCTTCCTAATCAGTCCAGCCACCTCAGCCTAATTTGCCACCTCATCAGTGACGTTTTACCACTCTCAAGACATTTCCCCCAAATCACATTAAATGCACATTTTGGACCTTTAGTCACACAATTACCACACACATTAGCATGCACATTAAAGCTTGCATGCAACCCCGTACACACACATGAAAAGTCCCTTGACGTGGGCACCAAAACATATCAAATTCCCGTAGCATGCAAGTGCACATTGACTCAGGAAAATATAAAAAAACCCTTCATGACTTGACTTTACATGACCCCAAAAACATTTCGCTTGATCACACACTGGACACCCTTGCTCTGGAAGTCTCGTACAACCACATTGCATTTCATCATTTCCCATGAAGTCCTTGCAAAACATACTTTATTATCTGAAAAAGGTATACATCAGTCCATCATGCTTGTGAAAGAAAAATTCACAAATGCCAAAAGCCCACACCTACCCTAGATGTGTACAACTATGTGCCTACCCATAGCTATATACAGTGCTCAAAAACTAGATTTTACCCTTTCTCTCAGCTTCCTAGCCCGAAGCCTAGCCGTGGGCAATCTTTACCGAGGGAGTTATGGGGGCCCAGACTGTGGAACTATCTCAGGATTTTGGATGAGTGCTGCCCACTAGCGCTGGAGGTGACGGTTTTGATTTTGCAGCCCAAGAAGGGGTGTACATTGAAGTTTTTGGCTCCTGAACCCGCCCGTTTTGGGGGTTCAATTTTACCTCCATTGGAGAGGAGCAGTGGGATAGTCATGTTGTTCGACTTGATGATGAGAGATTAGTTATTCTGCATGATGGAGGAGTGGCATGGTCCCCACGATAGGGAGTTGTGGATCACACACGGTGACATAGCTAACTTCTAGCTGGGCTTTCTACCAGACAAGCTACAATGGGCCTAGCAGTGGGAGTGATCTGCTTGGGGCCAAAGGTTCAGCTTAAGCAGGGGCTACATACTAGACCTTGCAGTAGTACCCTAGCAGAATTGTAATAGAAGTTTCTTTCATGATGCATTGGACTTTGAAGATTGGAGTAGAGCGAGTGATGTTGGTACCAGGACGACGCATGGATATTGAGTACTCTCCATCCAAGCCCTCTTTTGAAATCCCAAAAGTTAGAGATCGTTGTGCAGGCTCCCGCCCATAGGCGGGCCCCCTGTTCACTCCCCACCTCTCCATTAGTTGGACCTAGTGAGTTGGAATGTGCACCAGCTCCACGAGTGGGCATGTCGGCAACTAGAGGCATTGGTACTTCGTCATGAGTTATAGAGGGTTGCATTAGGAGGGACAGTGGACTTCCTCTTGATTCAATAATATATCTTTTGAGCATCGACATCAATCATCGCCGCCACTTCTCCCAGAGAAAGGCCTTGAGTTCTGGTCCTTCGTAGTTGGTAGGAATGGTGGGGTTTGCATATTTGTGTCATAGGTAGTTGCCCCAGAGGTAGATGATCAAGGTGAGCTCATTATTGAGAGAGGTTTTTGGATGGGGGATTCTAGATAGGCATCCGGAACGTATACGCCCCTGTTTGTTGTAAGTAGCACCCAGCCTTTTGGAGGCGACTCCTGGAGTCCCTCCCAACGTTGGCTCATGGGTTGTTGTTGGAGATTTCAACAACCTTGAGTTTGAGGAGGACAAGCAAGGGGAGTTCCGGAGCGTAGTGCATGGGAGTAGTTTATTTTCACCATCAATGGCAGGGAGCCCATGGCAGGAGTCCGAGTTCTCTAGGCTTCTTGGCAGCTTACGATTTTTCCTTTGGCTAGAGGAGGTATGACATGTTGCTAGAGCGCCTTGATAGTTTCTATGTGGGAGAGTGGGCCATTCATAGAGGGGGGTCCACTGGCATCTTGGCAAGTATGACGATGTTGGATCCGGAACGGGTGTCTCTTGAGAAACCTCAATGTAGACTTCCACGGAGGGGAATGTGTATTTATGACTCGCTTTTATAGGAGGAGGAGGTGTAGCAAGCCATAGCAGAGTATTGGTAGCAACCAGACATGCCTCTAGAGAAGGGGTGGGCAGCGTGGGTAGCGGATGCCATCCAGAGGAGCAATGAGGAGCTTCAAGGCTAGACTCTCAGGGGGCATCAAACATTGCAGGTTCGAGAGAGGGCTTAGAGGTGGGATTTGGCTTCCGCAGAGCAACTTAGGGAGCATGACTCAATCTCACATTGGCTTGCATACCATTATGAGTTTGTTGAGCCCGAGGCCACATAGTTTCGCAAAGTAGAGTTTGCCACGGAGGTCTTGCAAGGCACGATGTGTACAACAGGAGACATGATGCCTTGGTAGTCTTTCAGAACACTGACCCTATGTTAGTAGGACACAGCTTCAGTGGTTAAGGGATGAGAGTGGCTAGATCCACTCAGACTCGGGAGATTCTTGAGATGACCATAGACGTCTATTAGTGTTTGTTCTAGATTGAGGAGGGGCCCACATGTTCTCATTGCTCGAGAGTCTGTCTGGGCCCATATACTGTTGGTAGTCTCCCAGAGCATGAGCATGTAGGTGGAGGCGCCTTTTACGGACGAAGGGCTCTCATTGGCCCTCAAGGCCCTTGCACCCTAGAAGTTCCCGGGGGAGGATGGACCGACTTTGTCCATTTTCTGCTGCTAGCTTCCTTCCCGTTTCTATTCGTGGAAGAGGCTTTGGGCTACTTCTTGAGATCTCATCCTTTAAAAACACAATATAGTGCAGTTTCAATCTCGCGATACTCATAAGGATGCAAACCATAAATAAGCGGCATAGCCACACACACTCAACTGTTGCTGTGAAAGCTGCCCTGTACTCAGCTTCACATGAGGAAGTAGCCATAGTAGATTGTTTCTTACTTAGCCAAGAAATGCAAGCATGTCCCAAAAAGAAACAATTACCACTTATGGACTGCCTAGTGTCATAATCTCCAGCTCAATCTGAGTCACTGTAAGCATGCATCTGCAAGTCAAACCCCCTACGAAACATCAAGCCATAAGACTTTGTGCCTTGCGAGTAAGAGAAGATGCGTTTTACAACGTGCGACAATTTGCAAAGGACTACAGGAAGAAGAAGGCTGATCATCAGGAGGAGTCATCCAATCGAGAATCAAAAGAGTAAAAAATGACAGCAAATGTAGTAATCACTAAGGAGCTTTTCTTGATAACAACTGTGAGTGTTGCTGAGGTAAAGTATATAGACCTTGGTACTCCAGTTTGTATGTCTGATGTGAAAGATGGTTTGGAGAGGCATCAAAAATCTTTGTGAAGGTGAAGGACAAGAGAGGGTGCTTAGATGGCTCGAAGTGTGTAGCTGGTATCACTTGCATGAGAGAAGTCTCTTTAAAAGGACCTTAGGAGTCAAGGCCGGATGGAAGATGGGATACTGAAGAAAGCACGGAAGGATTACAGAGGGAAGCTGTGAGTGCCTTCATAAGATACATCGCTTGCTTTTAGAGCAAGCAATCAAGCGGGTTGATTTATGGGGATGTATGTTCTTTATATATACATTCAAACCTTAGTAGCATGCTATGGGCAGATTATTTGCTTATGTTTCTCAGGCATTCATCATTTGTCTTAGCTTTGCCTTAGCCTTAGCTTTGCCTTAGCTTTGCCTTAGCCTCCCCATTTGTGAGCCCCCAAATGAGGAGAGCATGGAGGAGGTACACCAAGAAGGGCCCAGACTATGGGCAAAACATGTAATGAGGACCAACAGCGTGGCTGCTCAGAAAAAGGCAGAGATGGACCTTTATACAAGGCAGCAACCTGCAGCAAGAGTCTACACAGCAGCCAGGAGCTGATTAGGGCAAGAAAAATGGTTGGAGACCTGCACCAAAGAAGCGTCTAGAGAAAAAGTGTCATGCGGCAGACATGCAGGTTTTCTGGTGGAGAACTGCAGGTCGGAGCAGCAACTGCAAGGATCTGCAGACAGGATGGGAGGCTAGAGAAGCTTCTGAAGACTGTGGGCAGCAAGGAGCAGTTCCTGGAGCCACTTAAAGGCCAGGAGCAGGTTGGGTGACTACAGAAGACAAGCCCCCCAAGGGCTCATTCCACATTCGAGTTTTCAGGCTTTCTGGTGCCTCGATTTGGACTGCCACCACTGCAACAAGGAGGTCCAGATCTACAGCAACAAGTCTTCACAAGGGTCTGTCTACATATCAGCAAGGGAGGATGGAAACAAGGGAGACTTGTGCATCATCATTCGCTGCCAACACAGCAGCAAGGAGGTCAAGGATCACGGGAGCAAGCACTGGCTTACGATAGGCTGCCCAAGGCAGCAGCAGGAAGGTGGGTGTGTGGGGTACCATCACAAGGCCGACACAAGCTCTAGGAGAGCAACAAAGGCTAAGTGTTTTGAAGGTGCCATGAGGAGGTAGGGAGAATAGTTTTGAGTGTCACAAGGGTGCATATCTAGCCAACATCCTCCTAATAGAGGGTGGCACACTATGCCCATATTTGTATATGATTGGTAGACATTGCACACACACACACACACACACACACACGTTTATTTATTTTTTGGTAAAAGAAATTTTGCAATAAGAAAGCATTTACATTAATAGCTGCCCCAGAGTGGGACAGCTAGTACCCAACAAAATGCTGACAACTAAAAGCAGTAAAAGCTATTTCAGTAAAGAACAACTACTACAAAATAACTAAAAACACTCAAAAAACACACACACACAGACACTCTTCTCTTATGAAATTTTGATGCTTTATATTACACAGTGGCCTCCCATGAATGGGGAGCTCAAAAGTACATCAGCTGAAGATCTCACTATATGACAAATATACATCATAGTCTATGTAATTGGTTTGTAGATAATCAAAAAAAGATTGCTGCAGAGAGCGTTTGAATAAAGGGAAAGTAGAAAAAGTAGGATTACCAAAGACTCTATGATTTCTATCCTTCCATAGAAGAGTCCAGAGTGCCCAGTAATGAACCCAAGTGAAGCACAACTCAAACCCCTGTCAGGGTGGGTGAATCCCAAAAAGCCAAAAATGCTTCCCAAGTAGCAGTAGGAAATCTAGCTCTCAAACGCTGCTGAAGAAGACGCAAGAAATCACAGGCGTGTGGTCAATGCCAAAGGCGACGAGGCACAGATTGTTAGAATTATTGATATATTCTAGCAGTGACCAATGTAATGACAATAAGTGGGTTAAGGGCACTTTTCCCTCATTAGAGGTTTTTCCCCCTAACCACAGTTAGTTCACTAACTATGGTTAGTGAAAAATAAGACAGAACCTTATCCCCCCTTTGTATTTGGTATCACTCTTCTATTGCATATTTGATGTTCAGCTCTCACACTCTCTTGCTTCCTGCTCTCTCTCTCCATTTTCATCATTTGGTATTAGAGCAACTAGAGCTCCCGGACCTGCTCTCACCCACAAGCTGCAGCCCAAGCATGAGAAGCTCTCTACCTGCGCATCTTTCCGTACAGCCATAGTTGGCTGTTTCGTACATCTTTCGTACCACCGCCGTCCGTATAAGAGCCGACGTTCGTACCATCATTTGCGGTACAACAGCCATCTGCCGTACAGCTACGTCACCTGTCCGTACATGTTACTAACAGTACTGTGCATATGTGTTGTACCTGCGTTAGTTGCATATCTGCCGTACCTGCAGGCAGTCCGTACAGCACGGACTTCCATACCTACAAGCAGCACTTGTACACCGAACAACATACGGCGACCGTACTACTCTGTCGTATGGCAATTGTACAATTGCCATTTGTGCAGCTCACCTTCTGCGTTTGTACAACGCACTGTGTACCTACACCTTACCTGTGCACGTGTGACCGTACAACCGTACGGTGTACGGTGTACGTACACATCTCCCTACAACAGTTCGTACAACTAGTACGGGACTGCTTTGTTTGTAGGTGTTGTGGTGGAGAAGGCTCTCTGTGCATGTTATTTTATTTGCATGTACATTTTGCAAGGAGCCATTGTTTGGCTGTGGATTCAAGCAGGTGCATTTTGGGATTGTGGGTGTGCTCATTTGCACACATTGGCAGTAGAATTTGGTTCTTTTGCAGATAAATTGCAAATTGGGGCTTTCAGTCAATTTGCCCCTTTAGAGTTGCAATTTCTTGCAAAATTTTGGGGCTTTTTGCTTTACACTGCAATTTCTTGCATTTTAGCTCTTTCATGCAACTTGCCCTCTTTTGGATGCAATTTCCCTGAAGAAATTGGCGCTTTTGGCATTCTGATGCAATTTCGCAGTGTACAAGCATTTTGGGACTGTTGCAGGCAATTTTGGACTCATTTTGAGTGACATTGCAGACATTGGCAAGTTTTTTTTGACAGATTGAGAGCATTTGCAGGATAATTGAAGTACATTTTGAGCCTTTGATAGGCTGTGACAATATTTGTCACTGTGGGCAGATTTTTCTTTGCAGATTTTACTTGTGCATTTTACATCCCAGGAAGGGATTTTACTTGGTCAGTTTGCTGTATTTTTTGAGATTATCTGGTGAAAATGGCTCAGAACAACCCCAATGAGGTGTTCGGAGTACTCACACAGGAGGATAAGCTGGATGGCACCAACTACTCCTTGTGGAGTTTCATGGTTCGCAATATGTTGGTTGGTAGACATCTTTGGGATTATGTCAATGGAGATGCAGCAAGACCAGATACAGCGGCTACACCTATCACTCCTACAGCTGGAGGCAGGGGTAGAGGTGCAAATGCAGCACAAGTAGTTGGAGCAGCTGCTCCAGGAGCTCCCACAGCAGAGCAGAAAAGATGGGACTCTAGAGATGCACAAGCTCTTTCAGTAATTTCTCTTTCTGTCAAGAGGTTCATTATACCTCATATTCGGTCATGCAAGACATCTATGGCAGCTTGGGAGATACTAGAGAGTATGTTTGCAGCAAGAAATGATGCCAGAGTTTCCTTTCTGAAGCGAGAGCTTTCCCATACGCATATGGATGAGGGAGTTTCCATGAATTCTCACCTCACAAAGCTACAGGACTTGAGGGAACAATTGCTGAATATTGATGAAGTCATTCCGGATTCAAAGATGATCACCACTACTTTGAACTCTCTTCCTGAGTCCTATCTTGGTTTCCACACCTCGCTGAATTTGTCATTGAGGGGGGGCAGCAATCCTCTCTCTTTTCACGAGTTGATAGGACTTCTGTTGCAGGAGGAACAAACTCGCAGAAATATGGCAACACGTGCTGGTGAGCATGCCATGCTCCCCAAGTTCAAGCCCAAGGGTAAAGGGAGCAAAAGCCACATGCCAATTATCCCACAGATCAGCATAAAGCTGGTTTAGGAGAGCCCTCTAAGGGTGATACAAATAAGCAGAAAAAGAAGGGCATCTGTCATTATTGCAAGAAGCCAGGTCATTATATTGGAGAATGCAAGAAGCACATAGCCAAAGAGAAGAAAAGGGATTCCGGTATGGCTGTGTCAGATGCATCAGCTCCACATTCTTATGATGGGGGAGATGTTGCAGCCAACTTTGTGGAAGAGCACTATGTCTTTTTGTCTTGCACTTCAGATTTTTTAGTGGGTAGTTCAGATTCTACAGCCACTAATGATGATGACCCATATGCTTTCTTGACTTGCAGTTATGATCCTTCAAAGGATGCATGCTCTCTTTGTTGGAAAGGTCACCTCCCCATCTGTAAGCCCCCAAATGAGGAGAGTGTGGGGGAGGGAGACCTAGGGCAGGATGTGCCCAAGAGAGAAGAAAGAGAGGGGGCTGCCACATGGGCAGCACCTCACAGAGACAAGCATGGCTGCAAAGGGCGGAACCTGTGGAAGGAGCAGAAGGCGGGGACAGCAAGCCCTAGATCTGACCTGGCAGTGTGCGATGACGTCAACAGCAGTACGGTTCAGTACGGCGCTGCACACGTGGCTGGAGAAGAGCCTGGCAGAGGGCAGAACCAGCAGCAGCAGGGTGAACATGCGCTGACATGGCTGGAGCCTGGTGGAGCAGCAAATGAGGCTGCTAGTGGGCAGTGGCATGCTTTATATAGGCTGGGCCCTTGCCTAGATTGGAGGGCCAAAAGCCCTAGAAGTGTGGGCCAAAAGGCCCCGGGTTGTGAGCCCTTAAAGGGCTGGACCAGCCACAGTCTGGTCGGGCAGTCTGGTTGGCCAGATTAGGGCAGGCTGGTCGGTTTTTTGACAGGCCCCCTAGGTGTTATGCTCTAGCTGAGATAGCATGACCTCGGAAAGATCGGTGGGCATTTTCCCTTAGATGACCGACTTTTGTAATATTTTATGTGCGTAAATAAAATGGTCAAGGGAAGTAACTGCCAAGGTCTTAGGTGAGGGTGTATTGGCATCGACTAGGTGGTTCTGAGTGCTCAGGCCTAGGTGCACCTAAATGTGTGAGAATGCCAAGGGGCAAATGTTTTAATTGTGCCCCAAGAGAGGGGTAAATGGTGTACCAAGCTAAAGGGCTAAAATGTTGACATGTGGTAGGAGGGAACCATCTAGGGAATTGTGGGCTTGTGGATAAGCATGAAGGAATGAAATTACGTATCCTTGTATGCATGCCATCCATGAGATAGGCTGGGTGGCAAAATACGATGCCAGTGCCTGTGAATTTCGTTTGTGAATCGTTGGAAAGAAAGAGAGATTAGTCAGGGAATGTGTCATTTGGTATCAGAGCACAGAACATCTGGGAGCGTGGATGAACGAGTTGCGTAGAAGGGACGAGCCGTCTACGTGAATCCGTTGGTTTACGGTGAGCTTGGAGCCAGGGAACGATGGCGCGTGACACTGAAGTTAGGGGCAGGCCCTTCGACGCAATGAGCGGTGTTGGGTGAAACACCTGTGAAATCAGCGTGGCTCAGGTGGACGAGGGGATTCATGGGAGTTTTATAGAAGCAAGGCTTCAGCGCAGGATTACGTTGTGGATAGTCACTGACGTCATCGCAAGTGTGAGGAACTTGTGGAGGACCTTCTCCTTGAATAAGCTCAGAAGGTTATATCAGAAGAAATAATTAATGACCGTCGGCATCACTCAGCGTGAGGAAGGTTTTTTTTTTTAAAAAAAGCACATCGATGTCACGGAGTGAATGAAGACGACGAATGAGGATTTCAATCATGTCAGAGCCACAAAATTGCGATGAATAGCGTCTGTTGCTTAAGAACAACACTATCAAGCTTGGGAAGCCTTCACCGATTGCGGATATTTTTTCAGTAAGGACGTGCAAGGAGAAACGTGCTCCACGTTTTCGGAAACAATTATCGAAAAGACCTCAGTAGCAAGCTATGCAAAGCGCCGAAGATGCGTGGGATGTAGGATATGGTCACGTAAATAGCGCGTGAGCAATGATGCTGATTCCGAAAGAGAGAAGCGAATAGCTGGGTGAGTGCCTTGGTGGGTGGCGCAGATTTTCGAGGCTTGCAAAGGCTTGGCAGAGGAAATAAGTCGAGACATCTCCGTTATGTGGAGTTTCCAGGGAGCAGTTCTTTTCCCTTCTATACAAATTGTCAATTTGCAGTTTATTATTCCTGTATAGCAAAGGGGAATCTGAAGTGAAAAAAAAAATCTATTTTTCCTTTTGAAAGAATGGAGGCAGAGGGACAAGATTCCAGGGTGAATCCTGGTGAATCTAGAGCACGGTCTACACAACAAGTGTCCCATCACACAACACCTACTCAGGTGGGTAGGATTTCTGTATTAGAAGTGAACGCTGATCAAAATGAATTAGAGAGATGGTGCAAGCCTTGTCGGCTAGACCTTCTAGAAATGAAAAGGGCAAAGCTCCAGCAGAGCCAGAGCCCAGTATACACTGGTCGGAACGTGCGAAGGTCAAGGTACCTAATATTGCTAACTATAGACCGGAAAAGTACGCTGGTCGGATGACCGAGCGCAGTTCTGATGTGATCGAGGTTTGGTTACACAAGTGGGAAGAAGCCTTCGCCATTTGTGAAATCAGATCTGATCTAAAGAAAATCAGCGAGACCACTCACCTGTTTATTGAGGCAGTGAATAGGTGGTGGATAAAGAAACAGAAAGATCAGGTTGCCCCTACCACCTGGGAAGGGTTTAAGGTTGAATTTAAGAAACACTTTCTTCCACCTGACGAAGAGTCCTGAGCTTGGGATGCTTATAGAAACCTTCGCGAGAGGAATTTGTTGGTGGCAGAGTACACTGACAAGTTCAGGGAATGTGTTATGAAAATAACAGACCCTCCCTCTATGTCGGTTCAGTTGAAAGACTATATCTGTGGACTGAAGGATAAGATTAAAATGGAAGTTCCGGCTAAATATGTGACTACATTAGATGAATCTATTGCAGTAGCCCTGAACTATGAGGATGCCAGAGGCAAACCTAGTGGGTTTGTGCAGGCAGGGACTCAGCACGAGTACCCGAGAAAAGGGGGATTTCAGAGGAAATGGACTTCAAAGACAAGTGTCTCGCAGCCAAGTGGCCAAACCAAGCAGGTGAAGCCAGTTGAGGGACAAGCAAAGACAAGTACCACCGTTGGGGTGAAAAGAAAAGTAACTCCAATGGCAGCCCGGGCTTAGTCAAAGTCCTCGTTGACCCCTGAGGAAAAAGAAAAAGCTAGAAAAGAAGGATTGTGCTTCGGCTGCCTTCAGCGACATGAGTGGAAAGATTGTCCAGTAAACAAAGACCGTCGCAGGGCCAATATGATAATATCTGAATGCGACGCGGAAATGCAGGAGAGTCCCAATGCGGAACATATGCAGATGCAATTGGCAGGACCTTCTCAGAGGTTAGTACCTGTGTTGTTAAGTGTGTCTGTTACTAAGTTAGTAAGCGGTGCACCTGATAACATCCTTTTAAAGCCCACAGCAACGGGATATACCGTTTTCGATGAGCCCGAGTTGATTAAAATGAAAGGGCAAGTAGCCAATCATGATGTGATTGTGTTGTTTGACTCAGCGTCAACGAACAATGTAATTAACTCGAAGCTTATTAGGAGGCTCAAGTTGAAAACTAGTGCATCTGACTATGCTTATACGGTCAGGATGACTGACGGAAGTTCAACTGAAGTATGGGACCAAAGGGTTACCCAGTTGGAACTTCGAATACAGGACTATGTTGAGAAGCTAGACTTTGAATTGACCAGGCTAGCTCACGCAGATATAGCCCTAGCCATGGCTTGGCATTTTTGAAAAAATCCAGCCATTGATTGAAAAAAGCATATTTACCAGTTCAAGATGAACGGGGTAGAATATGTTTTGCGAGGTGAAAAGGATTTACCTCGAGGACCATCGATTTCAGCCATGGAAATTCGGAAGACTCCGAAAGAGTTTCTGTGTCTGTGTATAGCATCGGTAGAGTCGATTGATGATGCATCGACTAGCACTGAGGCTACCCAAGATGGGGAAATGGCCGAGTTGGCTAAAGAGATATCGGAGAAGTTCTCTGATTGTTTTAGGGATGAGTTACCTTATGGGTTACCTCCAGAGCGGAATGCTGAGCATAAAATTGAGCTTATCCCGAGGGCAGAACCTGTAAATAGACCTCCCTATAGATTAAGCTTTACAGAAGAAGCTGAGGTGCGAAGACAACTGGAAGAATACCTCAAGCTGGGGCAGATTTTTCACCTTTTGCTTCCCCAATGATATTAAAGAGGAAGAAAGATGATACTTTTCGCCTCTGTATAGATTACAGAGCATTGAAGGATCGATGATTTGCTAGATGCATTACATGGGGCCGTAATTTTCAGTAAGATAGATCTTAAATGTGGCTACCATCAGATCCGTATTAGAGCCGAGGATGTGCATAAAACCGCTTTTAGAAGCAGGTTTGGTCATTTGAGTTTTTGGTAATGCCCTTTGGACTTACTAATGCTTCAGCTACATTCGTCATGCTTATCAACGATTTACTACGTCCGTATATCGGAAAGTTTGTAGTACATTTTATTGATGATATTTTCTGATATTCAGTAAAAGTATTACTGAGCATCATGAACACTTAAGAATAGTGTTCAGTACTTTGAGGAAAGCCAGTCTTTATGTAAATAAGAAGAAAACTATACTGTGTATGGTTAGACTTGAATATTTAGGATTCATGATTACTCCAGAGGGGGCAGAAATGGATCCAAAGAAAGTGGCTGCGATACTGACTTGGCCAATCCCTCAGAGTTTGACCGCTTTGCGATCATTCTTGGGATTTGTCCAATTTTATCGAAGGCATATCAAAGGATATTCCGAAATAGTATCGCCATTGACTGATCTGACCTCAGATAAAGTACCTTTTATATGGGGACAGAATCAACAAGAAAGTCTTAACACCATAAAACAAGCTGTGGTCTCAGGACTGGTGTTAAAAATAGTTGATCCCGAGAAACCATTGTTCTTGGAAACCGATGCAAGTGGCATTGCGGTAGGAGCAGTTCTCCTCCAAGAGGAAAGGCCAGTAGCCTTTGAAAGCAAAAAGCTTTCTCCCTCTCAATGAAATTGGCTAACTCATGGATTGGAGTTGTATGCTGTTGTCTATGCTTTGAAAACATGGGAGACATTATTTGTATGGATCAGATTTTTATGTGGATGTTGATCATGATTGTTATACCCTTCCCAGGTCAATTCCTACGCTAGTGCAGTCACGGGCGATGGCACCTCATTTTTCCACCCAGCCAAACTCTCAGGATAAGATTCGTCATATTACGTACATTTCTTCGCTATTTTTTTCCATCCTTATCCCTGAGACCCACATCTCCCTAGATAGTTCCTGGCCACATGTCACATTTTAGGCCCTTACTTAGATGCATCCCTTTTTCACCCCTCTCTTGGAGTTCCTTTTAAAACAATTGCCCCTTGGCAATTTGCACATTTAGATGCACCTAGGCCCTAGCCCTATTAGAACTATGTAGTCAATGCCATTACGCCCTCACCTAGGACCTTGGCAGTTACTTCTCTTGACCATTTAATTACGCACATTAATTATTACAAAAGTTGGTCATCTAAGAGAAAATGCCCACCGATCTATCCGAGGTCATGCTATCTCGACTAGAGCATAACATTCCTTCCCTCTTCAAGCATAAGCATCCTCGATGATGAAATCTGGGAATGCTCTCCGCAACTGGTACACGGATTCCCAGGTAGCTTCCGATAGAGGCTGACCATGCCATGCAACCAACACCGTGGGTATCTTCCGATTTCGTATTTGCATTGTTCCTCGGTCCAGGATCTTTGTTGGTTTGCGCCTTGCAATATCCTCTATCTCCTGAAACAAAACCACACCTTCGATTAGTGAGTCACCTGTATGCAAAATTTTCTTTAAGCGCGAAACATGAAAAACCGGGTGCACCTTACACCCCTGTGGCAATTCTAATTTATAGGCTACACTGCCTATTCTTTTCAGAATTAACCACGGCCCACAGTATCGAGGTGATAACTTAGCACACTCTCCTGAAGTCAACGACTTCGAGTGCGAAGGAATTCTGAGAAAAACTTTTTCTCCTTCTTCAAATACTCTTATAGACCAATTTTCATCCGCATACACCTTGGCTCTATCCATAGCCTGGCGGATATTAGCTCTCGCAAGTGCTAGCATCTCCCGCATCTGAACTACAAAGTTCGCGGCACTAGGCACTTTCTGAGGTACTCCAACTATAGTCGGATTGGCTGGTCTATAACCATAGTTCAGTTCAAACGGACTGAACCCAGTAGATGAATGTTTCCTATCATTGTAGGCAAACTCCAACAATGGCAACCACTTGTCCCATGTATGTTGCCTCAATGACACATATGCTCTCAGCATATCCTCTAAAGTCTGGTTGACTCTCTCCGTCTGACCATCCGTCTCAGGATGATCCCCACTACTCATTCCCAACTTAGTCCTTAGTGTCTCAAATACCGCTGTCCAAAAGTGACCGGTAAACCTGACATCTCTGTCTGACACTATGGATCTAGGCAATCCATGCAGACGAAATATATGTCTAATAAACAACTCCGCTACTTGCGGGGCACTAATAGACTCTCTAGTCGGAATGAAGTGAGCCATCTTGGTTAGACGATCAACCACCACAAGGATAGAATTATACCCTCCTTGTGTTGCAGGTAACCCTACAATAAAATCCATGGAAATGCTCTCCCACTTAGTGGTATTTCCAAGGGCTGTAAAAGTCCGGGTGGCTTCACCCGCTCGGCCTTACTTACCTGACACGAGAAACACCGTGTCACATATTCATGAATATGCTTTTTCATCTTTGGCCAAAAGAAATCTCACTTCACGAGATCATATGTCTTCTCGACACCTGGATGTCCCGCACACGGGCTATCATGGCATTGTCGAATGACTCTCTGCCTGAGATCATTCTGACCAGGTACTACAACCTTGCCATTTCTAACTAGCATACCATCCCTTATGGTATATCTTGCATAAGTTTGGCCTTTTCTGGATGCCAGGTCATCCTTTTCATTTTCCCCGGGTTTTAACACATGAGCCTTAGGCCATAAGCTCTGGACAAACTCGTCCACCTTCTGAGTTTCTCTGATCTCGGTCATTAGAGCACTCTCTAATACCGTGAAACTCAGATTGTGCATAATGCGAGACAACGCATCAGCTACCTTATTGTCTTTTCCTCTTCGGTACCGAATCGTTAGATTAAACTCCTGCATGAGCTCTGCCCACCTAGCTTGGCGGCCCCTCAAGTCAGGCTGTTTACAGAAATGTTTCAGAGTATCATGATCCACATCCACATAAAACTCTGAACCATACAGATAATGCCTCCATGTTTTCAAAGCATGGATAACAGCATACAACTCCAATTCATGAGTTGGCCAATTCCTTTGAGAGGGAGAAAGCTTCTTGCTTTCAAAGGCTACTGGCCTTCCCTCTTGAAGGAGGACTGCTCCTACCGCAATGCCACTTGCATCGGTTTCTAAGAACAACGGTTTCTGGGGATCAACTATTTTTAACACCGGTCCTGAGACCACAGCTTGTTTTATGGTGTTAAAACTTTCCTGTTGATTCTGTCCCCAAATAAAAGGTACTTTATCTGAGGTCAGATCAGTCAATGGCGATACTATTTCGGAATATCCTTTGATATGCCTTCTATAAAACTGGACAAATCCCAAGAATGATCGCAACGCGGTCAGACTCTGAGGGATTGGCCAAGTTAGTATCGCAGCCACTTTCTTCGGATCCATTTCTACCCCCTGTGGAGTAATTATGAACCCTAAATACTCAAGCCTAACCATACACAGTATAGTTTTCTTTTTATTCACGTAAAGACTGGCTTTCCTCAAAGTACTGAACACTATCCTTAAGTGTTCACAATGCTCAGTAACACTCTTACTGAATATCAAGATATCGTCAATAAAATGTACTACGAACTTTTCAATATACGGACGTAGTAAATCGTTCATAAGCATAACGAAGGTCGCTGGAGCATTGGTAAGTCCGAAGGGCATTACCAAAAACTCATAATGACCAAACCTGCTTCTAAAAGCGGTTTTATGCACATCCTCGGCTCTAATCCGGATCTGATGGTAGCCACACTTAAGATCTATCTTGCTGAAAATCACGGCTCCATGTAATGCATCTAGCAAATCATCAATCCGAGCCATCGGATACCTGTGCTTAACAGTGATATTATTCAATGCTCTGTAATCTATACAGAGGCGAAACGTATCATCCTTTTTCCTCTTTAATATCACTGGTGAAGCAAAAGGTGAGAAACTTGGTTGAATCTGCCCCAACTTGAGGTATTCTTCCAGTTGCCTACGCACCTCCGCTTCTTCAGTAAAACTCATTCTATAGGGAGGTCTATTTACAGGCTCTGCCCCCGGGATCAGTTCAATCTTATGCTGAACTTTCCGCTCTGGAGGTAACCCATAAGGTAGTTCATCCCTAAAGCATTCAGAGAACTCCTCTGTTATAAGATTAGCCAGCTTGGCCATCTCACCACTTTGCGTAACATCAGTGCTAGTCGAAGAATCATCCACCGACTCTACCGATGCTGTGCAAAGGTATAAAAACTCTACTTGAGCCTTCCTGATTTCCATCACGGAAACCAACGGTCCCTGAGGTATATCTTTTCCACCTCGCAAGACATAAAGCACATCATTCATCTTGAATTGATATACGTGCTTTTTCCAATCAATGGCTGGATTCTTCCTAGAATGCCACGCCATTCCCAGGGCTATATCTGCATGAGCAAGCTTGGTCATTTCAAAATCAAGCTTCTCAGCATAGTCCTGAATCCGAAGCTCCAACTGGGTA
Source organism: Dipteris shenzhenensis (assembly GCF_047967505.1). Taxonomy (NCBI): domain Eukaryota; kingdom Viridiplantae; phylum Streptophyta; class Polypodiopsida; order Gleicheniales; family Dipteridaceae; genus Dipteris; species Dipteris shenzhenensis. The sequence goes on along the minus strand of NC_141614.1, from coordinate 2,547,060 downwards.
ACCCTTTGGTCCCATACTTCAGTTGAACTTCCGTCTGCCATCCTGACTGTGTACGCATAGTCAGATGGACTTGTTTTTAATTTCAGCCTCTTCACGAGCTTGGAGTTAATCACATTGTGAGTTGACGCTGAGTCAAACAACACAATGACATCATGACTGGCTACTTGCCCTTTCATTTTAATTAACTCCGTATCATTGAAGGCTGTATACCCCGTTGCTGCGGGCTTAGATAGGATGTTATCAGGTGCACTCGTCACTAACTTAGCAACAGATACACATAACAAACAAGGTACTAACCTCTGAGAAGGTCCCGCCAGTTGCATCTGCATATGTTCCGCACTGGGACTCTCCTGCATTTCTACGTCGCATTCAGATATTATCATATTAGTCGTGCGACGATCTTTATTCAGTGGACAATCCTTCCACTGATGTCGCTGAAGGCAGCCGAAGCACAATCCTTCTTTCCTAGCTTTCTCTTTTTGTTCAGGGGTCAATGAGGACTTTGACCAAGCCCGGGCTGCCATTGGAGTTATTTTCCTTTTCACCCCAACGGTGGTACTTGTTTTTGCTGGTCCCTCAACCGGCTTCACCTGCTTGGTTTGGCCACTTGGCTGCGAGACACTTGTCTTTGAAACCCATTTCCTCTGAAATTCCCCTTTCCTCGGGTGCTCATACTGAGTCCCTGCCTGCACAAATCCACCAGATGTGCCTCTGGCATCCTCATAGTTCAGGGCTACTGCTATAGATTCATCTAGTGTAGTCACATATTTAGCCCGAACTTCCATTTTTATCTTGTCGTTCAGTCCATAGATATAGTCTTTTAACTGAACCGACATAGGGAGAGGGTCTGTTATTTTCATAACACATTCCCTGAATTTGTCAGTGTACTCTGCCACTGACAAGCTCCTCTGACGAAGATTTCTATAAGCATCCCAAGCTCGGGATTCTTCATCAGGTGGGAGAAAGTGTTTCTTGAATTCAGCTTTGAACCCTTCCCAGGTGGTTGGAGCAACTTGATCCTTCTGTTGCTTTATCCACCATCTGTCCGCTGCCTCAATAAACAGGTGTGTGGCCTCGTGGATTTTCTTTAGATCGGATCTAATCTCACAAATGGCGAAGGCTTCTTCCCACTTGTGCAACCAAACCTCGATCACATCAGAGCTGCGCTCGGTCATCCGACCAGCGTACTTCTCCGGTCTATAATTAGCGATATTAGGCACTTTGACCCTTGCGCGCTCTAAGGAATGTACACTGGGCTCTGGCTCTGCTGGAGCTTTGCCCTTGTCAATCCTAGACGGTCTAGCCGACAAGGCTTGCACCATCTCCCTAATCTCATTTTGACCAGCATTCACCTGAAGCTGCTGGTTCATAATCTGCTATAAAGCATCCTCTAATATTGAAATCCTGCCAATCAATGTAGGTGCTGCGTGATGTGACATCTGTTGTGTAGATTGAGCTCTAGACTCACTAGGATTCACCCTTGAACTCTGCCCTTCTGCTTCCATTTTGTTGAAAGGAAAAAATTTTTTTTTTTTAAAAGGAATATATACTGCCTCCTTTTTCTGGTTTTTTTTTTTCAAAAACTCTACACGCCAACCTCCAAAGTAAAATATATATACAGTTTTTCGATTTCCACTCTGCGAAAAACGATAAACTCAAACGAACGGAAAAAGATGCTCCCTGGGCTTTCGTCAGTTCCGATTTTATCAGATGTCTCCGAATTACAGAAGGTCCTGCAACCGATTATCCCACGTCTTCATCTGATTTGCCGTAGATCGTGCACGCCGCTCAATCCCGTATCGCGTTCCTACGCTTCATAGGCCATCTTGGATCTCCTTCGACGCTGGTCTATTCTAGAAGCTGCGCCTGGTTCTTTCCCATCGCTCCAATACAAAGCGTGATCTATACCCTTCAGGAACCGCGCTCTGACCTCGCTCTAAATTCCAGGCTCAACGACTTCCTTTCCCGCACAGCCTTGGTCTAGGTGAGGATGAGCCCGTCAGTTTTTTTCGTCGATCTATTTCTTGCTTTCATCTGTCTCGTGAAGGTCACGATCCCTATATCATCGTTACTATCCACGTATCCCTCGATCTCTAATCGGCTCTGATACCAAAATGTTATACCCTTCCCAGGTCAATTCCTACGCTAGTGCAGTCACGGGCGATGGCACCTCATTTTTCTACCCAGCCAAACTCTCAGGATAAGATTCGTCATATTACGTACATTTCTTCGTTATTTTTTTCCATCCTTATCCCTGAGACCCACATCTCCCTAGATAGTTCCTGGCCACATGTCACATTTTAGGCCCTTACTTAGATGCATCCCTTTTTCACCCCTCTCTTGGAGTTCCTTTTAAAAGAATTGCCCCTTGGCAATTTGCACATTTAGATGCACCTAGGCCCTAGCCCTATTAGAACTATCTAGTCACTGCCATTACGCCCTCACCTAGGACCTTGGCAGTTACTTCTCTTGACCATTTAATTACGCACATTAATTGGTCATCTAAGAGAAAATGCCCACCGATCTATCCGAGGTCATGCTATCTCGACTAGAGCATAACAATGATACTCTGAAACATTTTTGTAAACAACCTGACTTGAGAGGCTGCCAAGCTAGGTGGGCAGAACTCATGCAGGAGTTTAACTTGACGATTCGGTATCGAAGAGGCAAGGATAATAAAGTTGCTGATGTGTTGTAACGCATTATGCATAACATGAGTTTCACGGTGTTAGAGAGTGCTCTAATGGTCGAGATTAGAGAAACTCAAAAGGTGGACGAGTTCGTCCAGAGCCTATGGCCTAAGGCTCATATGTTAAAACCCGGGAAAAAGGATGTCCTAGCATTCAAAAAAGACCAAACTTATGCAAGATATGCCATAAGGGATGGCATGCTAAAAAGGAATGGCAAGGTAGTAGTACCTAATGAGAATGATCTCAGGCGGAGAGTCATTCGACAATGCCATGATAGCCCATGTGCGGGACATTCAGGAGTCGAGAAGACATATGATCTCATGAAGCAAGATTTCTTTTGGCCAAAGATGAAAAAGCATATTCATGAATATGTGACACGTTGTTTTTCGTGTCAGGTAAGTAAGGCAGAGCGGGTGAAGCCACCCAGTTTTACAACCCTTGGAGATACCACTAAGTAAGTGGGAGAGCATTTCCATGGACTTTATTGTAGGGCTACCTACGACACAAGGTGGATATGATTCTATCCTTGTGGTGGTTGATCGTCTTACTAAGATGGCTCACTTCATTCCAACTAGAGAATCTGTGTGCCCCGCAAGTGGCGGATTTGTTTATTAGACATATATTTCATCTGCATGGATTACCCAAATCCATAATGTCAGACAGAGATGTCAAATTTACTGGTCATTTTTGGACTGCAGTATTTGAGACACTAAGGACTGAGTTGGGAATGAGTAGTGGGGATCATCCAGAAACGGATGGTCAGACGGAAAGAATCAAGCAAATTTTAGAGGACATGCTTAGAGCATATGTGTCATTGAGGCAACATACATGGGACAAGTGGTTGCCATTGTTAGAGTTTGCCTACAATGATAGAAAACATTCCTCTACAGGGCTCAGTCCGTTTGAACTGAACTATGGTTATAGGCTAGCGAATCCAACAATAGTTGGAATACCTCAGAAAGTGCCTAGTGCCGCGAACTTTGTGGTTCAGATGCGGGAGATGCTAGCACTTGCGAGAGCTAACATTCGCCAAGCTATGGATAGAGCTAAGGCATATGCGGATGAAAACCGATCCGCTAGAGAATTTAAGGAAGGAGAAAGTTTTTCTCAGAGTTCCTTCGCACTCTAAGTCTTTGACTGTAGGAGAATATGCTAAGTTATCACCTCGATATTGTGGGCCATGGTTAATTCTAAAAAGAATAGGCAAGGTAGCCTATAAATTAGAATTACCACAGGGGTGTAAGGTGCACCCAGTGTTTCATGTTTCTCGTTTAAAGAAATTTTTGCATACAGGTGACTCACTAATCGAAGGTGTTGTTTTTTTTCAGGAGATAGAGGATAATGCAAGATGCAATGCAACAGGAATCCTGGACCGAGGAACAATGCAAGTGCGCAATCGGAAGATACCCACGGTGTTGGTTGCATGGCATGGTCTACCTCTATCGGAAGCTACCTGGGAATCCGTATACCAGCTACGGAGAGTGTTCCCAGATTTCATCATCGAGGACGCTGATGCTTGAAGAGGGAAGGAATGTTGTGCTCTAGCCGAGATAGCATGACCTCGGAAAGATCGGTGGGCATTTTCCCTTAGATGACCGACTTTTGTAATATTTTATGTGCCTAAATAAAATGGTCAAGGGAAGTAACTGCCAAGGTTCTAGGTGAGGGTGTATTGGCATCGACTAGGTGGTTCTGAGTGCTCAGGCCTAGGTGCACCTAAATGTGTGAGAATGCCAAGGGGCAAATGTTTTAATTGTGCCCCAAGAGAGGGGTAAATGGTGTACCAAGCTAAAGGTCTAAAATGTTGACATGTGGCAGGAGGGAACCATCTAGGGAATTGTGGGCTTGTGGATAAGCATGAAGGAATGAAATTACGTATCTTTGTATGCATGCCATCCATGAGATAGGCTGGGTGGCAAAATACGATGCCAGCGCCTGTGAATTTCGTTTGTGAATCGTTCGAAGGAAAGAGAGATTAGTCAGGGAATGTGTCACTAGGCCTATAAAAGAAGAGGCACTTGCGGCTTGCCTCATTTCATCATCCAGCAGGAAGCCACCATTTGGGCCTATATCCAGGAGGTGAGAGGGTGCTTGAAGGGCTGTAGACTTAGCCAGGAAGGGCTGGACCTTGGCTGTCTTCTAGGGCAGCAAGGTGCTGAGATCATCATCTTCTGGAGCAGCCATTCACAAGCAGGTTGGAGCAGTGGAACAGCTATCTTGGGGCCTACATTCAGGAGGACCAAGGGGACCTGTGTGCTGCAGACAAAGCTTGGCAGGGGCTGCCCACCTAGGCTGATTCACAAGCAGTAAGGTGGAGAAGAACACACTGGACGGGCTCGAGTCTAGAGATAGCCAGCAGATAGGAGAAGGACCTTGTGGTAAGATCAGAGAACCACATCATTGGTGGGACTCTGGATCTATTTCTTTTGTATTGTGTCCATAGTTTTGGACAGAAATATATATTTTGGTGGTTTCTCTATTTGGCTGGTTCATTGTCTATTGATGAGTCTGCACATCTATTGTATGCACATAAGTAAAGAAGTGTGTGATTCCACACCCCACACGACACTTCATACTTGGTATTTTGACAGTGGTGCTTCAAAGCACATCACTTCCAAGAAGAGTCTGTTTGTATCTCTGCATCCTCCACCCACAAAAAAGAAGGTGACTTGTGCGAATAATTCTTCTTATTCAATGTGTGGAGTGGGAGACATTATTCTCACATCCACTGATGGCATAGATTTCAGAATTTCAGATGTTCTCTATGTGCGAGGGATAAAGAAGAATTTGCTTTCAAGGTCCTCACTCAATAAAGGAGGATTTCAGGTTCTTTTTGATGATGACAAGTGTGCAGTCAGAGACAAAGAGAATGACTATGCTTTGATGTTGTCTGGCACTTTGTATCGGGGTCTTTTTCAATTTGATCTATATGAAAAAAGATCCGATCTTGCATTATCAGTTGGCACTCCTACTGCTGCGATGTAGAATGCGGAGTTATGGCATGCCAGGTATGGGCACGTGAGCTATGGCAGCTTAATGACACTTCAGAGGCATGATATGGTTGATGCATTGCCTCCTTTGGAGTCGCCTCCTCCTCATGCATGTGAAGGTTGCATCCTTGGCAAGATGCATAATCTTCCCTTCAAGAAGGATGGTGTGGTGAAAGCTACACAGAAATTACAGCTTATTCACAGTGATGTCTGCGGTCCCATGAGGACACCTGCTTTTGGGGATTATCTCTACAACTACACTTGGGTCTATGGTCTCAAGGCAAAATCAGAAGTGTTTATGCATTTCAAACACTTTGTGGCTATGATTGGGAATGAGACAGGACTCAAGGTGCAAACACTTTGCACAGGTCGAGGGGGGGAGTATATGTCTCATGAATTTGAGACATTTTTGAAGGAGAAAGGCATCACGCATCAGCTTACAGTGAGGCTTATACCTCAACAGAATGGCAAAGCTGAGTGGAAGAATCGCACTACCATGGAGATGGATAGATGCATGCTCACAAGTAAGAAGTTGCCTCATAGGTTTTGGCTTGAAGGCCTCACGTGTGCCAACTATATTTTGAATCAGGCTCCTACAAAGGCTTTGAAGACAATCACTCCCTATGAGGCATGGCATGGGAGAAAGCCTTCAGTGGACCATTTCAGAGTTTTTGGTTGCGTTGCATTATGCCCATGTGCCTGTGGAGTTTAGACACAAGTTGTCAGATAAGGCACTCAATTGCATTTTTGTGGGGTATGGTTCACAAAGCAAAGGCTATCGTCTCTACAATCCTGCTACACGCAAGATTTTTGTTAGTAGAGATGTTATATTCTCTGAAAATTCAGCACATACACATGCTGAATTTCAAATTCCAGCTTCTTCAGATGATGTGTTTGAGGGGATGCTTCCTATAGCATTTGGTTCCCCCGCTGAAACTTAAAATTAACAGCAATGTCCTCCAGATCCACATGTCCAGATTCAGCCACCGGTTTATTTAGTACCATCTCAGGGTGTGGATGAAGTTGTCAGGCAAGAGATTCAAGAGATACACACAGCCAAAACAGTCCCGAATTGGTTGCTTCAGATCTCAGGGAGAGTAAGCTTGAGGCTCCATTGCCTGGCAGGACTCCTAGTGCAGTAAAGCATGCAGGGGGGGCTCTTTCAGTTGAGACAGCTTATGCAGGGACTCTTCTTGATGAAGAGAAGCCTGACTCTTTTGAAGAAGCAAGGGATAATGTGCATTGGATGCAAGCCATGCACAATGAGTTGCAGTCCATAGAGAAAAATCAGACTTGGGCTGTTGTGGATTTGCCACCAAGTAAGCATGCCATCGGTACAAAATGTGTTTTCAAGGTCAAACGGAACCCCGATGGGTCCATTGACAGTTACAAAGCAAGGCTGGTTGCCAAAGGATATGCTCAGCAAAAGGGCATTGATTATGAAGAGACATTTGCTCCTACATCCAGGATGACAACCATCAGAACTGTTATTGGCATGGCTGCACATTTGGATTGGAAAGTCCATCAGTTGGACATAAAGCAGCATTTTTAAATGGAGACTTGTTGGAAGAGGTGTATGTGAAACCACCTCCAAGCTTTGCGGTATCAGATGATGCATGTAAGGTATGTAAGCTGAATAAAGCTTTATATGGGCTGAAACAGGCTCCCCATGCTTGGTATGCAAAGATAGATGCCTTTCTGTCCAGCAAGGGTTTCAGCAATAGTCCAACTGAAAGTACCCTCTACATCAAGAAGGATGGGGGGGAAATCTTGGTCATCATTCTTTATGTAGATGACCTACTGCTCACAGGGCCAAATGGTGATAAAATTGCAGATTTCAAGGCTGAATTGAGAGCCAATTTTGATATGTCAGATTTGGGCATGTTACATTATTATTTTGGGGATCCAATTCATTCAAGAGAGACGTGGTATCATTATGTCTCAATCCAAGTATGTTCAAAAACTCTTAGATAGATTCAGGATGCAAGATTGCAAGCCTATAGCTACTCCCATGGAGCCAAGGCTCAGGCTTACAATGTATGATGCAAGAGAATCTGTAGATCCCACACTCTACAATTAGGCAGTTGGATGCGTCATATATCTGTGCAATACACGGCCCGATATTCAGTTTGCAGTATCTTAGGTGAGCAGGTATATGCACAGCCCAAAGACAACACATTGGCAGGCTGTAAAACGCATCTTCTGTTACTTGCAAGGCACAAAGTCTTATGGCTTGATGTTTCCCAGGGGGGGTGACTTGCAGATGCATGCTTACAGTGATTCAGATTGGGCTGGAGACTATGATACTAGGCAGTCCACAAGTGGTAATTGTTTCTTTTTGGGCAAAGCTTGCATTTCTTGGCTGAGTAAGAAGCAATCTACTGTGGTTACTTTCTCATGTGAAGCTGAGTACAGGGCAGCTTTCACAGCGACAGTTGAATGTGTTTGGCTGCGTCGTTTGCTTGCTGATCTTCATCTTTCATTGGAGGGTCCTTCTCCAATTCTCACTGATAGTCAGAGTGCTATAGCAGTGGCAAAGAATCCTGTGCTTCATGCTCGCATGAAGCACATTGAGGTTCACTATCACTATGTCAGAGAGAAGTTGCATGCAGGAGAGATCAGTATGATCTATGTATCAACACATGACAATGTTGCAGACATCTTCACCAAAGCACTTCCACGTGAGAAGTTTGAGGCATTTCGCAGTCCCTGAACTTATCTCCTTTTGGTGATTGATCATTTCCTTGTACATGACATTGGCACTACAGGGGGGTGTTAGAATTATTGATATATTCTAGGAGTGACCAATGTAATGACAATAAGTGGGTTAGGGGCACTTTTTCCTCATTTAGAGGTTTTGCCCCCTAACCACAGTTAGTTCACTAACTATGGTTAGTGAAGGATAAGGTTTGTCACTTAGACAAAACCTTATCCCCCCTTTGTATTTGGTATCACTCTTCTATTGCATATTCGACGCTCAGCTCTCACACTCTCTTGCTTCATGCTCTCTCTCTTCATTTTCATCACAGATTGCCGTGGAGTTATGCATCTGTGACAAACAGCTTGAGCAATATGTCTTGACTCTTTGTGCCAAGAGCTATCCGGACAGAAGAACCCCTAGCATCACCCCCACAAGAAAACTTGCTGTCGAAGAGAAACTTCGGAAGTCCAAAGATGCCACAATCTCTTCCTCCACCCCTTGCCGAGCGATTCATGTGCCAGAGTTGATTTACCTTATCTGAAGCCCAAGGTGGGGGCAGCAAACTTTATACAAGGAAGATACTGTAATGTGGGATAGGTTCAAGGGTCGGCGGGCTGACAAACCTGGGGAATGAAGAGTCCAATAATCAATCCTATCGTGAAGCTCAAGTGGTGGTACTGGCAAAAAAGTCTGAAGCATTTGAGCAATATTTTGCCATAGAGGATGATAATGCATGCCTAAGCCATATTATTTTGCAGCCAAAGGAAAAGATATCATGGTACCATCATCATGAATCACATCAGCCACTGTATAAATGGATGCTCAAGTATGTGTGGGCATATGTTTGTACTATGGTCTATACCCACTATTGGGCACTGAGGACGTCAGTGGGGATGTCATAGTAGCTAGTCCTTGCTATGCCTGATGGAGTTTATGGTTTTCAACCTTATGAGTGACTATCATGAGATTGAAAGTGCACTATACTGTGTTTTTAGAGCATGGTTGTTAAGACACTCGTGTCTTATGGTAAGACACTTAAGACACGTGTCTTACCTCAAGACACGTTTAGACACGCTCTAAAATTTTTAATAAATTTTAAAAACCCTACGTTTTGGAACCTTAGACTTTGCAAATGCCAAATAGCATTTTCGTTTCACGTCTGGACTCCGTACATGCCGTCCGTACCTGTACGCTTTTTCGCCTCTCCCGCACAGCTGCTGACGATTCGCCGTACATTGTACGAACCCGCCGTACAGACTTGCCGTACCCTGTACGGATTCGTCGTACCCTATACGGATTCGCCATACATTGTACGGACCTGCCGTATCCTGTACGGATTTACCGTACGTTCAATTTTTGGCACCTGCTGCAGCTTGCTGGTTTGGGTGACGAGCATCAACGTTGGAGCTTAGCCTGCCTTCAGGTTCACGTTGTGCATGTTTGCTTCAGCCTTCTTTTATCTCGTTATATAGTGCTGTTTTTGAAGGCCTTGAAGGCTCCACTCTGCATCTTGCTTTCTCCTTTCCCAAAAAATTGGGGCAATTATGGGCTGATTCCTGAAAGCCCTAAGAAAGTTGGCCCCCTTTTGGACTTGTTTCATATAAGAGCCTGCTAGTATAACAGTAAATTTAAAGGGGGCAAAGTATGGGCTGAAAGCCCTAATTAATTTAGGGCTGCATAGCACCATACTAGCATTGCTTATGTAATATGCCTTATGCATGAGACTTGTTACTGCTTAATGCTTGAGCCTTGAAGCTTCTATTGCAGCTTGCTTGGCATGTGCATTTCTCAACATAATTAGTCTATAGATTGCAGTTTACTTGCTTGTTCTACTTCTCCCAAAATTTATATTGAATTATGCTCGTGTGCATGCCAACATGACAGGTCGCAGGTCATAGCAGCAGAGAATTACAGCATAGCAACAGAAAATTACAGCATAGCAGCAGAGATTTACCATGCCTAAACCTCCAAATCCACTTTGGGGGATCCATACCACTATGATTAACCCCGCTGTGGCAACGGGGTCAGGAAACAAAGAGTGGAAGTGCAATTATTGTGGCGAGCCTTTTGTGAGCTCAGCGACACATCTTATTCTCCATGTGTCTGGACTTGGTGGTAGGGGAATTGGGGGATGTACTTCTGTTCCTTTTGAGATTGCGCAGAAAGTTATCAGAGATCATCCAAAACTTTGTGGTGGACCTAGTACCATGCCTGCTGCCTTGCAAGATGAGGATTTGTTGGGGCGTGAGTCTCACACTATCAACCTTGATGATGCTATGGATAGTGACTCTAGTGCTATTGGTTCCTCTCATGCAGAGAAGAGGGCATTGCTTTTGCTACATCCTCACCACCATCCGCCACTATGGCTACTTCGAAAAAGAACCAAGGGACTTTATCAGGTGCATTGTCCACACAGTCTTGGCAAAAAGAGCGGCAGCGTTTGGCAGATATCGAAATTGGGAGGACTGTGATTGAATGCAATTTTGCTTTCAATGTCCTACAAACATCACTATGGAAGAGGATGATCAAGGCAGTGGCAGCTGTGGGAGCTACAAATACATGGACAGGTGTGACATATGGTGCGATGAGGACATCTGTGTTGGAGGAGGAGATAGGCATAATTAACAAAGCTCTTGATCCTATCATGGAGGGATGGAAGAAATTTGGTTGCAGCATTCTGTCTGATGGATGGAGTGATGTTAGGAGGAGGGGCATCAATAATATATTGGTATCCTTATGCCTTGGTACCTATTTTTTGAAAGCTATTGATACAGGTCGAGGACGTGCTAGCACTACAGGCGAAGTCATTTTTCAGCATATCCGAGCAGCTATCATCGAGATAGGGCCTAAGAATGTGGTCCAAGTTGTTACAGACAATGCAAGTAATTGTGTGAGGATGGGAGAGCTTGTGGAGGCAGAGTTTCCTTCCATTGTATGGACTCCTTGTGCTTCACATTGCCTAGACCTTCTCATGGAGGACATCGGTCGGCTCCCTTGGATTGCTAGTGTGATGCAGACTGCTAGTACCATTGCAGCCTTCTTTAAGAAGAAGCCCAAGACCTTGGCCATATTCAGGGAGCATAGCAACTTGGAAATTGTCCGGCCATTGAAGACACGCTTTGCATACATGCACATTGTTTTGGAGCACCTTCTTGCAGTGCATGCAGCTCTTCGACAGACAGTGGTGTCTCGGATGTGGTTAGAGTGGCCTGACTCTACCAGGTCAGAGAGCATGACAGTACAAAGGATGTGCTTGGATCACTTACTTTGTACTGACATGGAGTCCATAGTGAAAGCTCTCCATCCTTTATTCGTTGTCTTGCGGGTGACTGATATGGAGGGAAGTACTCTTGGCTTGGTCCATCATTTCATGGAGCAGTTGCGTGTTTCGCTGAGTACACGTAACTCCCTCGCACCTGAGAGGTAAGGTTGGTCTATGTCCATTATATTAATAAGTAATGAATCATCACTTATCATAAATCCATTATCAGTGTTTATTATAATTTACAAATTATGTTGATATGTAGATTGGAAGAAATAAGGTCTCTAGTGGATACGAGATGGCAATTCATGTGTAGGCCCATCCATGGGCTTGCAACACTTTTGCATCCACTGTTTAAGTCAGCTGATTTATTTAATAAGCCAGAGTTATTGGCAGATAGAGATGCCTACATAGGGAGGGTTTTTTCAGAGCATGAGCAATTTGAGCTGGACTTGGAGCTTTCTCAGTATCAGAATAGTGTGGGTGTTTCCTTCTCTAGACCCACGTCTAGAAGGAAAGAGATTTGTGTGAAGCCAATTGAGTGGTGGGAGACATATGGCTACTCCACTCCTCGAGTGCGGAAGTTGGCTTTCCGGATTTTATCTCAGGTGAGAGCTGAGACATATATCTTTGGCATTTGCTATTCCTGGTTAGGTAAACTGTAAATGTAGATGATGATTGATCTTGATTCTCACTCCTTTAATCTCGATTTGTAAATGCTAATCGGGATTTGGAACCAAAAGGAATGTGCAGCAGGAGCATGCGAGAGGAACTGGAGCTCCTACTCTTTGATCCATACGAAAATAAGGAACAAGTTAAGCACAAGGCAACTCGAGCGCTTAGTATACTGCCGTGCAAACTTGAGGCTTATAAGAAAGCTTAAAAACTTGGCAGGTCCAATGCAGGTAACATTGGTAGCTTGAGTCTATTGTAACATGTTCTATTTTCTATGATTTCAATTCTAAATATATCTAGGAAATTGAAATCATAACAATGAACATTGAACATAATAACATATGCTTCTAAATGTTGTTGTAGGTGGATCCTACAAGCATTGACATAACCAAGTTGCCTACTTATGCTAGAGTTGAAGCTGATGAGGAGGAGATATATGCACAGCTACATAGAGAGCTAGAGACCATAGATAGACGAGTCACTCGTTCACGTCGTAGATCAGCATCATCAGCCATTGCTATTCCAGCACAGAGGGACACAGGTGAGGGCAGGGACAGAGGCAGAGGCAAAGTCAGAGACAGGAGTGGTGGAAGAGGAGCACGAGGTCGTGGTTGTGCCATCCGACGTGGCCATGGGAGAGCCATGGCTATGGCCAGTACCTCGTCAGATACACCTATGCGGTCTGCCTTGGACGAGGAGGAGGGGGAGGATGAGGAGGAGGAGGAGGATGAGGTGCCTGAGGAGCCACAGCATGATAGTGAGGGTAACACTATCACTGATGGTGACTTTGGATCTAGCAGTGGCAGTGACCTAGCAGATTCAGACTAGGATGAGTCTTGAGAGACTTGACTCTTGAGATTCAAAAGTTTCCCATTCAGTTATATGTATGAGGATTCAGATGTCATTCATGTCACATGTGACTACTAGATTGTTGGCATTGGCTGAGTTATTTATGACATATGTTTAAACTTTATTAATCTATGATGATTGACTATCAGTCTATCATCTATGTAGCCCTCTAGGCTCTTTTTAAGTTGTAATTTGGAATTTTGAATATCAAATTGTTGGTTTGCACTTTAAACCTTAAAGTTGTGAGTCATGACTTGCAAGCCCATGAGTCTTGAGTCTTAACTTTTAACTTTTAAGTCTCGAGTCTTGGCATTTAACTTTTAAGCCTTAATTGACAAGTGAGAAGTCTTCACTCTTAACTACATTGTACTTCTAAAATGTTAAAACTAGCAGCTAGTCATGCTACCAAGTTGTACTTATACATACTTATATTTTTAAATTTAATATTTATTTAATATTATTATAACTGGAAAACGTGTCCTACGTGTCTTATCTTTAGACACTCGTGTCTAAAGCGTGTCTAACGTGTCGTGTCTTAACGTGTCTTACAACTATGTTTTAGAGGATGAGTTTGGGCATGTTCTTGGACTCATCTAGGTATATGAACTATCCTTAGGCAAACATGCACCGGCCAAGTTGCTAATTTTTAGTATTCAAGCTTTTTCTTCAAATTTGCAAGTACCCAGTCAGTTTGCTGGCGACGAGTAATCATTTAGCCCAAATGGTAACCAAGATGGCGAACTTACTAAGTAGGCGGGACAATTTTGCTCGGCCATAAAAGACTATGCGAGTCTTTAGAATGCAAAGGTAACAGTTTAGATTTTTGAAAATTCACATGTAGACCAGCAGCTAGACCATATAATGATAGAGGATGCATGAGGGAAGAAAGATCCCTCTCAGTATTCTTTGGAGTATAAAAAGAATCAATGGCATATGCTTGAGCAACCATAGTGTGACTTCCATAAAGACCAAAGGTAATAGCTTAGACTTATGAAAATTCACTTGCAGACCAGTAGGCAAGTCATACAATGATAGAGCAAGAAAGATCTCTCTCAGTGTTCTTTGGAGTAAAAGGATTCTTGACTTCCATGAATTTCCAATCCATGTAACAACAACGCACTAAGTGGACATCCCTTGCGAACCGAACAACGGAGAGTGAATTTTCAGAAATATCCCTAGACAATATACAGGCAGCTTTAATGTCATTGTACAACCAGTAAATAACATGCTGCTTTTTTGTGCCAAAACCCAAAGCATACATGGTTTATGAGATGAAATCCCAGTGAACTGTGTCAAAGGCCTTGGTGACAGAAATGAAGATGAGAGCTGGAGAGCAAACCACACGAATGTATTGAAAGAGATCAAGAAAAAAATATAAAAGCCTAAGGTTTTGTCTTAGTGACAAAACCTTATCCTAACTACTAACTGTGGTTAGGGAGGAAATCTCTAATGAGGGAAAAGTGCCCCTAACCCACTTATTGGTCCTACATTGGTCGCTGCCATGAATTATGGCGATAATTCCAACACCCCCCCGCAGTGCCAATGTGATGGTGTACAAGGAAAATATCAATCACCAAAGGAGATAAATTCAAGGCACTACAAAATGCCTCAAGCTTCTCACGTGGAAGTGCTTTGGTGAAGATGTCTACAACATTGTTATGTGTGGAGACATAGATCATACTGATCTCCCTTGCATGCAACTTCTCTTGGACACAATGATAATGAACCTAAATGTGCTTCGTGCGAGCATGAAACACATGATTCGTTGCAACCGCTATAGCACTCTGACTATCAGTGAGAATTGGAGAAGGACCCTCCAATGATAAATGAAGATCAGCAAGTAAGCGGCATAGCCACATTGAACTGTTGTTGTGAAAGCTGCCCTGTACTCAGATTCACATGAGGAAGTAGCTACAGCAGATTGTTTCTTACTTAGCTAAGAAATGCAAGCATGTCCCAAAAAGAAACAATTACTACTTGTGGACTGCCTAGTGTCATAATCTTCAGCCCAATCTGAGTCACTGTAAGCATGCATTTGCAAGTCAGCCGCCCTCATCAAGCCATAAGACTTTGTGGCTTGCAAGTAACAGAAGATGTGTTTTACAGCCTGCCAATGTGTTGTCTTTGGGCTGTGCATATATCTACTCACCTGTGATACTGCAAACTGAATATCGGGCCGTGTATTGCACAAATAAATGAGGCATCCTACAGCTTGGCTGTAGAGTCTGGCATCTACCGATTCACTTGCATCATACATAGTAAGCTTCAGCCCTGGCTCCATGGGAGTGGCTGTAGGCTTGCAATCTTGCATGTTGAACCGATCCAAGAGCTTACATGTCAAATGTAGCTGTCAATTCAGCTTTAAAATCTGCAGCTTTTTCTTCATGTGACCCTATGTGCAGCATGTCATCTACATAAAGAATGATGACCAAAATATCCCCCCCATCCTTCTCAATGTAGAGGATACTTTCAGTTGGACTGTTATGAAGCCCCTTGCTGATCTCAGAAAGGCATCAATCTTGGAGTACCATGCACGTGGGGCTTGTTTTAGCCTGTACAAAGCTTTATTCAGCTTGCAAACTTTATGTGCATTACCCGAAATTTCAAAGCCAGGAGGTTGCTTGACATAAACCTCTTCCAACAAGTCTTCATTGAGAAAAGCTGTTTTAATATATCCAACTGATGAACATTCCAATCAAAATGTGCAGCCATAGCAATAACTGATTTGATAGTGGTCATCCTAGAAGTAGGAGCAAATGTCTCCTCGTAATCGATGCTCTTCTTCTGAGCATAGCCTTTGGCAACCGGTCATGCCTTGTACCTGTCAATGGACCCATCTGACTTTTGTTTTACTTTGAAAACCCATTTGGTACCTATGGCATTCTTTCCTGGTGGCAAATCCACAAGATTCCATGTCTCATTTGAGACGGTAACCTTTGCTCTCTGCACTATACCCAATAAATATGCATTTAAGTGCCGTGTCTGACAGCTTATGCCAGAACTCAATAGGCATATGGGCATATGCAACACATCCAAAGACACGAAAATCTTCCAGTGAAGGCTTTCTCCCATGCCAAATTTAATAAGGAGTCTTTGTTTTCAAAGCCTTAGGGAGCCCGCCGATTCAAAACATAGTTGGCACACATGAGACCCTCAAGCCAAAACCTGTGAGGCTACTTTTTGCTTGTTAGCATGCATTTGTCCATCTATACTTATCTTGGGGTCGTCTTTTTCAGGCCTATCTTCACTATGAGACCCGCGATGCAGGCACGCTTGAGTGGAGGATATGCTTCGTTGGCTAGACTAGAGAGGCAGTGCTTCCGCTCTCACTTTCAGGATCCATGGACCAAAGGGTTGTTTTTTGACTCCTTGGTCCATCTAGCGGGGATGTATGGCAGTCCAATCTGGGGGCTAGATTTGTCGGATACAGAGTGGGTCAGGGTAGAGCGGCTATAGATTCTCATGTTATCACGGATGATCCGTGGTAAGCCATCCGTTCCTCACCAGATCATTCGGGCGGAGTTTGGGTCACCCCCATTACAGCTAGATGCTGCATTTCAGGTCATCACGTATCTGTACTAAGTCAAGGAGTATGGGAATTAAACCTCTCGGCGTAGTAGGATACCATGGCTAGCACTATCCTCTTCTATGGCACTGGTAGCAAAGGGAGACCAGAGGTGCTGGTATGCACGCATAGAAAGATGGTTTGAGGGACTAGGGCTCCACATGGACAGACTATCTCCATTCCAGTACAGCATGGATGCTCCGTTTTCTCCCCTCCTATCACACGAGGTCAACCAAGTTATCCGTGAGGATCTATTGCAGCTACACACATTCCGGACCTAGTTGGGCCCGAGTGATCTTCCAGTGAAGCTAGGCTTCTACAGAGATCACTTCTTACATATCACAGCAGAGGGTTTCATTGATGCACCAGGATACACACAAATTCACCTACCCCACTTGCTGAGGATCTCTCTTGGGCAGTTTCAGGTCTCTTCACACAGAGTTCGTATCGAGAGCAGCAGAGCAAAGCGGTTACCAAGGGAGAGGCGCATATGCACACTGTGTGACATGTAGGAGCTTGAGACAGAGGAGCATTTCATCTTTAGGTGTTCTATTTACTATGAGATCCGAGGGCGTTTCCACTGCCTCTTCAGAGATAGTTATGGGATTTTTGCCCTTTCCTCTCCTACTCAGACCAGCGATGTTTGGCAGGTTTCATTCATGAGGTGCTTAGACACTGCGAGAGGATACTTCGAGCACGGAGACAGGATCAAACTTCTTCCTCGACTGATCCCTCTCAGAGCTCTATCACGGAGTTCTTTCAGCCAGATCACATATACCCCCACGAGACGAGACCTCGACATGACCGTGACCCAGAGCCTATGACCCGACAGCTCAGACAGAGGGTTGACACACAGATCATACTTGGGGACATCCCCTCCTTGTTTAGAGTCGAAGCTCGACCGACGGGGTTCACAATGGCCTTGGTTAGATGCAGAGCTACGACTAGGAGACGTACCAAGACTTCACCTTTGAGGGGTCGACAACACTCTATTGCCGACCTCATGCCTCCACTGCCTCATCCATCCTGATGTCCTGCTGCTGCTGCTGATGATGAGGCTGATGATGATGCTGAGATTGATGTATAGTCGACTGTCGACATGAGTATGTTGTACTTAGGACTTAGTACTGCCATTTTGCATTTTTTTGCATTTTGCATTGGTGTGGATGCTCGTTTTAGTAGCTCCACTACCACAGCTCATTGTATCAGGTTTTTTCACAGTCTCATAGACCCATCGGTCTTCCGAAGACTTTAATAAACTTTCTTTCTTTCTTTCTCTCTCTCTGAAAAGAACTCTCAGATACACACATACACACTAAGCACTCTCAAAAGGGTGAAAAATAGTGATAGTCTACACCAGGGTGTTTTGTCCAATGTACTGGCGTTTCTCCCATCTCGATGAAACGTTTCGCCTAGAAACGTTTCTACACGTTACGCCTAGGCAAAACGCGTTTTCTGGTCACACTGACTGGCATGCCATAACTCTGCATTCTGCATAGCAACATTGGGAGTAGAAACTGCAAGTGCATTATCTAGTCTTTTCTAAAAACATCAAGCTGAAAAAGACCACGAAACAGTGTGCCAGATAGTCTCAAAGCATCATCATCTTCTCTATCTCGAACTGCACACTTGTCATCTTTAAAGAGAACCTGAAATCCTCTTTTATTGAGAGAGGACATTGAAAGCAAATTCTTCTTGATTCCAGGCACATAAAGCACATCATGAATTCTGAAATTTGTGGCATCTGTGGCTGTAAGTACAATTTTACCAATACCACAAATTGAATAAGAAGAATCATTTGCACAAGACACCCTTTTTCCAGCTGGTGATGGATACCCTTTTTCCAGCTGGTGATGGATGCAAAGAATCAAACAAACACTTCCTAGAAGTGATATGTTTGGTGGCACCACTATCAAAATTCCAATTATTCAATATCTCATTGAAATTGAGAGTGCATGCATCCTTAGAAGGATCATAACTGCAAGACAAAAAAGCATAAGAGTCATCCTTAGATGTGGCTGTAGTATCTGGAGCAGCCACCTGAAAATCAGAAATGCAAGTCAAAAAGGCATAGTCTTCTTCCACTAAGTTGGCTGAAGCATCACCACTATCATGTGCATGAGGAGCTGAATCTGTGACAGCCATGCTTGAATCCTTTTTCTTTTCCTTGGCAATTATTTTCTTGCATTCTCCTATGTAGTGACCTGGCTTCTTACAATAAGGACAAACGCCCTTTCTCTTGGGCTTCTCTGCATTATTTTTAGTGTCGTGAGAAGGCTGTCTAGAATCAGCTTTATGCTGATGTGTAGGCTGATTTGCATGCTGCTTATGCTTCCCCTTCCCTTTAGGCTTGAATTTCGAAAGCATGGCATGCTCACGAGCCCGTGAAGCCATGTTCTTCCTGCAACAAAAGCCCTATCAACTCATGAAAGATGCAAGGGTTGCCACCCCCCCTCAAAGACAAGTTCAATGAGGTGTGAAAACCAAGATAATGACTCAGGAAGAGAATTCAAAGTGGTAGTAACCATCTTTGAATCTGGAATGATCTCATCAATATTCAACAATTGGTCTCGCAAATCCTGAAGTTTGATGAGGTGCTCAGACATCGAGTCACCCTCATCCATATGAGTCAACTCTCTCTTCAGGAAAGAGACCTTGGCATCATTGCGGGCTGCAAACATACTCTCGAAAATATCCCAGGCTGCCTTTGAGGTCTTGCATAACCGAATGTGTGGAATAATAAACCTTTTGACAAAAAGAGAGATTACTGAAAGTGCTCGTGCATCCCGTGAATCCCACCTTTTTTGTTCCTGTGTGGGAGGCACCACTGCAGCAGTTACTGCACCTAGCACTTGTCGTGCACCTTGAGCTTGTCCTCCACCCTTTCCTCCACCTTGTTGAGGAGGAGTGGCAGGTGCAACCACATTCTCTAGCCATGTCTCATCCCCAGTGACATAATCCCACAAATGTTTGCCAACTAAAAGATTGCGTACCATAAAACTCCATAATGAGTAATTGGTACCATCCAACTTATCCTCCTATGTGAGGACGCCAAACACTTCATTGGGATCGTTTTGAGCCATAACTGCCAAAGAAAACAAAATGCAGCACACGTGACAAGAAGTATCCCTTCCTGGGATAATGAGCAGCTCCAAAATGCTCATTGACTTAACCAATCAATGGCATAAAATGCATCAGCCCAAAAGCATAAATTCTTCACCAACTCTGCCAAATGTGCTTGCAAAACACTTGCAAATTGGCCAAAAGCCCCAAATCATGCAAAAAGAGTGTCCAAGACCAAAAGCCCCAAATTGCAGGGTGAAATTGAACCAAAATTGGGGCAAATCCACGAAAAGCCCCAAATTTTGCAAAATGCCCAATGCTGAAATCTGCCCCCAAAAATTGCTTAAAGCTCAGCCAGAAATTGGCTCAAAGAAATGCAAAATACTTCTGCCCCAAAAAATCAGCTTAGCACTGGCTTACAAAACTACAGCAATTTCTTGCTAAAATGGCATACAATCCCACACTGTTCCTGCAAATTTCACCTACAAGAAGAACTAGTACAAGGCACCTGTGCAATGCACGAAACTGAAGATGCATGTGCAATAGCAATTGTAAGAGCTGCTACATGTGGGCACCTGTGCAATACCAAATGCAAGCTGGTACGTGTGGGCATTGTACAATGTACGGATGCTGTACGGACATGTGTACGGACGAGAGTGTAGAAGGTATGGATGGGTGTACGGATGAATGCAGGCATATAGCAGGAGCTGTACGGAACTGATGCAAGTTGGTGCACTATATGGCGCTGTACGGAACACAGCCGTACGGCTGTATTGTATAGTTGACGCCGCTTGTACGAACCAATCCGTACTGTATGTACGAACTGTTCGGGGATGCGACGGGAAATGTACGGACTGTACGGGTATCCAATCCTATTCCGTGTATTTTGCATATTCTTTCCCAACAGCATTTGCAATATTATTAGTGATATGCCTTCGAGGAGCAAACCCATATTGAGCAGGATGGAGGCCAACATGTAAGTATCCTTTGATGTGATCGAACCATTTTGGTTATGATTGTATAAATAGGTGGCATGAAAGTGACAACTCTCCAATCAGCCAATGTTTCACATATTTGCTTCTTTGGAAGAAGCTTGACAAGCCCTTTCTTCCACAAATCAAGCATTTGTTGGTTTTGCCAAGCACTATTGATCATATGTAGTAAAGTAGACTTGAGGATATCCGAATATGCGAGGAAAAGTTCAACAGTGAGACCATCCCATCGTGGAGATTTCCATCTTCCGCAGGATCTTATTACATTAGATAACTCCCTTTTAGTAAAAGATTCCTCCAGCTCCAAAGCATGTGCAAGAGAAACAATGGGAAAGACATTCTACCAAAGCTGTCATCGTGCAGATAGAACTTCTTGTGAAGGGAGATCTGCATGCCCAAACTGTCGAGCAAAGTAAGTGACACAAGCTGTAGCAAGTCGTGACAAAGACGGAGTCTAACAACCACCAGGCATAAAGACTCGGCAAATCCTTGCAGACTGCCTCTTGTAATTTAGGCTTTTGAATAATTGTTTTAAAGAACAACCTTTATCCAAAAAACCCCTTTGTCTTGCTCGTGTCTCCCATTTAATAAATTTTCTATGATTATTGCATTGTAGACAGTGCTTAGCCCGGCATAAAGACATGTTCCAAAGACAAAGGCCGAAAATGACTAAGTTCAGTCAATGTTTGGCAAGTGTTTTTGGCCTAAGCAATAGTGTCCCTCAAACTTTCATGTAATTCTTGCCATAATCATGAATGACTGCTCGCATTCTCTCAACAAAAGCATCCCATGCATAATTAATATCAATATGTCTCTGATGTGAAAGAGGCTTACTGGCATCATAAACCATTGCCTTGTATGCATCATGCTCCAAGTAACTATTATTGACAATAAGAGGCCTTCTCTGTGACAATCTATCAACCGGCATTTCATGAAGAGAGATCCTCAACCATAAAGGGGCATGATCCAAATGCGTAAAAGCTTAGTCAACCCACATTTTTCAAGTGAGATTGTTATAATGTTGTGGATTAACCCTATACCAATGATCCAAGCGAGCCTGATAAGAGGAGTGTGCATTATATTGGAAAGTATAGTGTGACAACATGGGCTGTAATTCCTTCCAAAGATCAACAAGGCTGAGCTGAAGCAATAATTTAGACCAATGATGTCTCTCAGAGGCCAACATATGAGTATACAAGAAGTGTTATCTCCCTGCTGTGGGGCATTATTAAATCCCCACAAATGAAGGCATGATGTCTCCAGGGATACCGTTGCATAGCGTCCCAAATCGAACCTATATTGCAAGAGGATTGAGGTGCATAGATGGAGGCAAATTCAAATATCTTTCTCTGGATAAGACATTGTATAGCAATCCATCTACCTTGGTTATCATTAAGAGCAATAGTTGGCTCAAGATCATGCTTCACCAAACGGACCACACCTGAGAAAGAGTGCTCTCCCACACAAAAGATATCATACCCAACAAAATGACCTTGACGTCCCGCATACACATGCTGATTATGTTCTTGCAAAGCCACTATATCTGGCTGCAATTGATTGAGATACCCTTACAAGTTTTCATTTCTTTGCATCACATAAACCTTGTACATCAAGTGTCAAGCATTTGATTTGTGACAGCATATTTACAGCTTATCTACATGTCATATCATCCAAAAACAAGTAAGTCAAGCCTGCATAGCCTCCTCCGGATCCGAGATGAGATCTTGATGAGGAGGTGCAGCCTCATAGGTATCAAACCAGCAACTTTTTCTGGAAATAAAGTACGGCTTGCTGTCACAGCAGCCATTGTAATGCTAATTCTAGAATTTTCCGTAGGAGTCTGACCATTTGAAGACGATGACCATTTGAAGACGAGGCATTCTAAGTCCTAGGAGGTAGAGGTCTCCTAGCTGAGACCATCCATAGTTTGCAAGGATTCATTGGTATTTTTATCCTTGAGCTTGAGCTGAGGTGCAGAAGGCAAAACACCAGATGCATTTCCATTTGAATTAAGTTGTGCCTCTCCCTTGTCTTGTTTTGTAGGAGGTTCTTTAACACCTTTATTTCTGGACACCAAAGGGCCAGGGGCATCCTTATTCTACATTGGAGGAGGCATGGCATTCGGGGGCATTTTGTGCAATACCGATGGACACTATGAAGCCATATGCCCAAACTTTTTGCACTCAAAACATGCTTCTACAAAAAGATCCCATTTCAGCCTATAAAAGGCACTTCCCATAGCCACGTTATTAACTGTGACAAAGTCAGATTTAGGAGTGGGCTTATCGGTATCCTAGAGAATGCAAAACTTGTTAGAATTGCCATTTGGGCAAGGTGGACATACCACCTTCCCCAAGGATGATGCAATTTTAGGCAAGGGTGAAGCCAAGCATTGAGGAAAATCCACTACTTCGACTTAAATAGGGCAGCAATGCCTGATTAACTCTTGGTTGTCTCGAGTAGGCGACCAAGGCAAGACATGCACCATTTGCTGCCTATAAAAAAGCCTTGCACTAACTCCAAGCCTCATAAGTAGTTCCATCACCTGTACTCAAGCCGTATTTGCTACCCATAAAAAAACCTTGCACTAACTCCAAGCCTCATAAGTAGTTCCATCACCTGTACTCAAGCCGTAGATTACATTAGTTATTAACAATCAATTGAACAACTCACTAAATCAATCGATCCGAATATAATTGCGTTCAAAGTACAATAATCAAACATAACACCAATAGCACTAGTGACATCAGTATTAACATGTAATTACCCACACCACTGACCATCTAGCATGGCAAATCACAGGCTAGTTAGGCGTCCCTAACTAAACTACACAAAGCATCCACTCGGACCCCCATTGCGTCCGGTGCGCTCCTATGGAGTACTTTGCCATCGTCACACTAAAATAAAATAATGTCCATAGCAAAAAATATCAGAAATACAATTTTTGTAACCACTGTAACGAGAATAGAGATTAATGATATCCACAAATTTTTGCAACCATTAAAGTCATGATCAATAAAATAGAGAAAACATGAATAAGGAAAAACGAACAAGCAAAGGAGAGAGAAGGGAGTCAGGAAGAGAGAAGAGAGTGAGGCCGCATGGGGTCCAATTTGCCCCCCCCTCTAGATGGTGACTCTTCCTTCCCATCTAGATGGTGACTCTTCCTTCCCATCTAGAGTATTTATAATTGCATATTCCAAAAAGCAAAGAGCCAAAAATAGGACATTTTAAAGCATCTCTTGTCCACAATTGGAGGGATTGCTCAACATAGCTCCACTAGCTCAAACCTAATATGTCCTCATCCACAATTAATAGCCCACGGCTTAGTATTCATTATTTTAACAACATTGGCCCATGGCCATATAGCATGCACCGTGCGACACCTCGATCGGTACCCTCGCACTAACTCCAAGCCTCATAAGTAGCTCCATCACGTGTACTCAAGCCACAGATTACATTAGTTATTAACAATCAATTGAACGAATCACCGAATCAATTGATCCCAATATAATTGCGCTCAAATATAATTTCCGTAACATCTCTCTTGCTTGGATTGCAACTGACCTTAGTTGCATGTTTGATTATAGGAACTGATGAGGTTTGGAAAAGCTTGAAAGAACCGCTCATGCATCGACTGAGCATCATCTCTCGGAGGATTCTTAAATTTGAGTAAATATTTGACATAAATTCTTTTCTTTTCTTTTCAGATTGTGATCAATGATCTATTCAGCTTTAGGTATCATCATTGAGATGGTCCAAAAGTATCATTAAAAAATCTTGAACTCTCTCATTAACCAAGAGATAGTAAATTTCTTATCCTGTACCAATAGAAATTACTATACCACATTCATTCAATGCCCATGTTACTTAAGATAATAGCCCAAGCATTACATTTGTCATATTTCTCAACATCCCTACCGTCCCATACCGGTATGATATTGAGAAACAATAAAAAATATAACATTTAACTCTTTAAGTCTTTTCCCAACTATGTGAGTAACAATAAATAACATATATTACTCTGAGGCCAACATAAAAATACATGTACACCAGTGTCTAATTACACTTAAAGCTTTTTAATCTAACTTAGTAGCTAGTAATGATCCAATATGTATTTTCTTCAGTTGCTAGAGAATACATAGAAGACATTATCTAGTATACTAACTATTTTTTCATTATCCATTAATGTAATATCACAAATTATGAAATCTATATTTATAGCTAACATTCATGTATCCCTCTCTTACTTAGCAAGAATGTCATGATGTTATGTAAACGAGCCATATGGTTTTATACTCTTTACTTCTATCCAATTCAGTTGAACAATTTCAACAAGGCATACCATAAGTGCCATACGATAATAATTTTATTACCTAAATATGAGAGTGCTCTCAACGGAAGTAAGAATGGAAG
Source organism: Dipteris shenzhenensis (assembly GCF_047967505.1). Lineage (NCBI taxonomy): Eukaryota > Viridiplantae > Streptophyta > Polypodiopsida > Gleicheniales > Dipteridaceae > Dipteris > Dipteris shenzhenensis. Next base: position 2,521,857 of record NC_141614.1, on the reverse strand, counting down.
AGGGAGAGAGAGCGAGAGAGAGAGACAGAGAGCCACACAAGTTTTGGTGGGTGCAGAACCACCCTAATCTTCTTTTTCATTCATTTATATATGTGTTTGAGTATTGTACATAAATGGGGTTAAGGCACAGTGACCTTTAACCCCCACAACCTCCCACTTAAAGGACAATGTGCCTTTAAGGGAGAACAACCAGTGAGCATACTATCCAATGCCCATCAATACACGACAATACTCAAACCGCTGACTAGGTAGACTCTTCGTCAGCATATCTGCAGGGTTATCATCTGTATGAACCTTGACAAGCTCTATGCGCTTGTCCTCAAGTACCTCCCTGATGAAATGGTACCTGACCTCAATGTGTTTGGTCTTTGCATGAAAGACCGGATTCCGTGCTAGATGAATAGCACTCATGGAATCACTATGCAATGTCGGTACACCTGTATGAATCCCCAAATCTCCCACTAGCCGATCAAGCCATATAGCCTCCTTGCAACCCTCTGTGGCTGCAACATACTCAGCCTCTGTGGTAGACAAAGCAACACACTTCTGTGCACGAGACATCCACGACACTGCACCACCTGCAAAGGTGAACACATAACCAGAAGTGGATCTCCTACTATCCACATGCCCTGCATAGTCTGAATCTGTGTACCCAAGTACACGCATGTCTCCTTTACCAAAGCAAATGCACATCTCCTTGGTACCCTTCATGTACCTCATGATGCACTTAACTGCCTCCCAATGCCTCTTTCCTGGATTAGCCATATACCGGCTAACAACTCCCACTGCAAATGCAATGTCTGGTCTAGTAGCTATCATAGCATACATAAGACTCCCAACTGCTGATGCATAAGGAACCTTGGCCATCATGGCCCTCTCCTCATCTGATTTGGGACTATCTGTATGACTCAGTTTCACATATGGAGGCAATGGAGTACTCACTGCCTTCCCCCCCTCCATATTGAAACGCTGCAATACTTTTGTAACATACTCTTTTTGTGAAAGCCAAAGGAGTTTCCTACTCCGATCACGCGTGATGCGCATACCAAGAATATGACCTGCAAATCCCAAATCCTTCATATCAAAGGCCTCATGCAACTTGGCCTTTAATGCATCTAGCTCATAAGTATTCTTGCTAGCCAATAGCATATCATCCACATATAGTGCCAGGATTATCAGGCTACTATCCTTAGCTCTTTTAGTGTAGAGGCAGTGATCAATTTCACTCCTTCTAAAACCCTGGGATCGAATGAAAGCATCAAACTTCTGATACCATTCTCTAGGTGCTTGCTTAAGACCATAGAGACTCTTCTTCAGCTTGCAAACTAAATGCTCTTTGCCCTTTTCTTCAAAGCCTTCTGGCTGAACCATGTAAATTTCCTCATGCAAATCCCCATGCAAGAAAGCTGTCTTGACATCCATTTGCATAAGCTCCATATCCTCTACTGCCACTAGTCCAAGCATGCATCTAAGTGTGGTCATCTTCACAACCGGAGAGAATATCTCATCAAAGTCCACACCCTTCTCTTGCTTGAACCCTTTAGCAACCAAACGGGCCTTGTACCTAGGCACATCATCACCTGTGACCTTCATTTTGTAGACCCATTTACATGGCAATGCTTTCTTTCCATGTGGCAAAGAAACCAAGTCCCAAGTCTTATTCTTCATAAGTGAACTCATCTCTGATTGCATAGCATACTCCCACTTGCGTTGATCCTCACGCATCATAGCCTCTTTGTAGCAAGAAGGCTCCCTGCAATCAGTAAGCATCACATAGTCTACCCCTGGAACAAACCTATCAGGCGGTCTAGACACTCTAGATGATCTTCTCAAGGGCATTTCAGCTTGCTGTCCCACTTGCATATCAGCCACATTTGGCTCATCATTTCCACCAATAGATGATCCATCATCTACCCTTGATTGTATACTTGTGGGAGTACTTGGTTGTACCATTTCTTGCACATTTGGTGCATGGACAGCTTGCTGCCTATCAACATATGCAGGTGGATTCACATCCTGGAAAGTGATTCTCCTCATTTCCACATCCCTCATGGGTGCCTTATGCATCTTCTTCTCATTGAAGACCACATCATGGCTGCGTATGATCTTCTTTGCTTCTGGATCCCAGAGACGATAGCCCATCTCTCCACTTTCACCATAACCCATAAAGATGCATTTCCTAGACTTAGGATCTAGCTTCTTTCGAAGCTCTTTTGGCACATGTGCATATGCCTCACACCCAAATATACGCAAATGAGAGTAAGAGGGCTTCTTGCCACTCCATGCCTCTTCAGGAATACCACCATCCAAACTCTTACTAGGTGATCTATTGATCACATGCACTGCAGTCTTCATTGCCTCAGCCCAAAAACCACCAGAAAGACTTGCATTGGAAAGCATGCATTGCAACCTTTCTTGAATGGTACGGTTCATCTTTTCTGCAACTGGATTTTGCTCTGGAGTACGAGGGGATGTGAGCTCCCTCTTAATCCCACGTGTAGCACAGAAATGCTGAAAGTCATGAGAGAGATACTCTCCACCATTATCAGTCCGTAGGCATTTAAGCGTTCTACCTGACTGATTCTCAACCAAGGCCAGCCATTTCTGAAATACCTGGAACACATCACTCTTCCGAGCTATAGCATAAGCCCACACTTTCCTAGTTGCATCATCAATGAATGTCACATAGTATTCAGCCCCGCCTAATGACCGTGTAGGCATGGGACCACATACGTCTGAATGCACCAAATCAAGCATTTCAAACTCTTTCTTTCCTTTTCTTTTATGGGCTGATTTAGTCTGCTTCCCATAGAGACAGTGCTCACAAAATTCAAAATCAGAGAAACTCAAATGCGGTACATAACCCAAACGGCATAAGAGTTTCATTCCATTCTGGCTCATGTGCCCCAACCTGCAATGCCATAGAGAAGTGCTTGGCTGCTCGGTTATTGCAACAACATGATCAAATACCCCTGATACATGTAAGGGATACAAAGTCCCACACTTGGCACCCCTGGCCAAAAGCATAGAGCCCTTTTGAATTTTCCAACTCTGAAAGCCAAAAGTGGTGTGAAAACCAGCATCATCTAGCTGACCCACTGAAATAAGACTCTTGGTCAGCTTAGGCACATGTCTCACATGTTTCAAAACAAATGCATACCCATTTGCAAAAGAAAACTTTATGTCACCTGCTCCCACTATGTCACATGCATAGTCATTTCCAAGATGCACACAACCTGTCTTTCCACTATCATAAGTGGAGAACCATTCCCTATGGGGAGTAACATGGAATGAAGCACCAGAATCCAAAATCCAATCCTGGGAATATGCATCATCTGAGGTGGTAAGCAACTCTGCAGATAAAGTAGACATGAAGAGAACATCATTGTCACTATCATGTGTGACTGCATTGATCTCCTCGATCTTCACTTTTCCTTTGTCCTCCCTTGGACTCTCTTTCTTTTTATTTGCACCCCAATTTGTATTCTTTTTCTTATCCTTTTGCTCTCTTTTCAGCTTGTAGCAATCCTTTTTCATATGGCCCTTCTTGCCACAGTGGTAACACTCAATGTTCCGTGCCTTGGATTTGCTACGAGACTTCCCTCTTTCTTGGGACTTCCCCCTGAACTGTGATCTGCCCCTTTGCACATTTAAGGCTGCATCCTGCTTGTTGCCATCCATAGACTTCCGTCTAATCTCCTCGGCCAACAAGCTACCCACAACATCATCAAATTTTAGTACTCCACCAGGTGCAGAGTTACTGACAGCTGTACGGAAGGTATCCCATGAGGATGGCAATGAACATAAGAGAAATATTGCCTTAGTCTCCGCATCAAAATTCATTTTCTGAGCCTGAAGCTGGCTGAAAATAATATTGAATTCATTCAAGTGAGAAGCAATGGAGACCCCTTCCTTCATCTGCAGCTCAAACAACCTCTTCATGAGGTAAACTTTATTAGAGGCAGTTTCCTTTTCATAAGTGGCACACAGTTTCTTCCACAAATCTTTCGTAGTCTGCTCATTTACTACTGTGAAATAAACTGACTCTGCAAGATGAAGTCTAATAGTAGACTTTGCTAATGCATCCAACTCATTCCAATCATCCTCAGACATATTTGCAGGCTTAGCTTCAATCCCTGCCAAGGGTTTAATCTGCTTCTTTTGAATAAGCACATCCCTTATCTGTTCTTTCCACAAAGAAAAGTTTGTCCCATCAAACTTTTTAATGCTGAAAAACTCCTTTTCAGGCATGGAAGAGGATGCCATGATGCAAATAAAGCAAAATCCCAAATGCTAGTGCCTCAAGAGAGAATCACACCAAATACCAGGTGCACCCAAATGTGTATGCCACAATAGAGTGAAATATCACCAAAATTCAAAGCTCAAAGCATCAAAAGATGCATCTGACTCATGTGCATATACTATGCATCCATATGAGCAAATCTGGCCCAAAAGAAAATGCCAATAAGTGCCAAATGACTCAAGCATAAACACTGTCCACTGGCATATGCATCAATAATGTCTCATCCAAGAGAGCATAGCACTATCAGTGCATCACCTGCAATGTGTCAAAGCTGTCCCTCAGCTTAAAATAGCATCCATGTGCAAAGCGTCCATAAAAAATAGCATCCCACAAGGCAATTTGGGCCTATCAGTGCATCCAACAAGGACCGCAATGCATCCAAATGGCCTATAAATCATCCACTGCAACCCAATGCATACCACGAATGAGCGCACACTGCTCAAACTGCAACCAGAGTGATCTGCATAAGGTATGCTCAAGAAATCATAGTCCCACGGTAATGAGCGCTACTGAAAATAGAACCTGAGATGCCTCAAAACATGGGCGCCATTGCATAATCGGAATCAGCAAGAAAATCTGCAAATATCTCTCTTCTGCCAGAACTCCAAAATCCCAACCGATGAGTGAGAAATGGGAGTCAACACTTATCCACTGCCATGTGGCATAAATCTAAGGTTTCAAAACCTTAGTATGAAAAATGCATAACAGAGAGACGAAATCGAATACACAGAGATTTATAACTCTGAAAATCGTCCACCGAATCACGCAAGAACTGATAGGTAGGGGTTTTTGGGCATCCGGAACGCAATGGGATAGACGGTTTTGGAAACCGTGGCCTCAATCACTGGGTCCAACACACAGACTGAAAAACGTTTTTGGAAACAGAGCTATCTGTAAACTCCACCGGAGTGCGAATGATGAGCAACATAGAAGTTTTAGGACCTCCTGAGTCCACCGGAACTGACAGATCTGCAAATGGTTGCTCCAAACTTGAGTTCCAACACCCGGGCAAAAAACGCAGGAACTGACACAGTGAGTCAGAAATCCAATGAAATGATCCCAGATTCAAGAATGAAGGTGTTTCCAAGCTCCTGAAGTAATGTGGACACCAAAAGCAAGCAATAGTTGCCTCTACAAGTCAATATGGAGTCTCTGTCATCGAACGGAACAGGGAAAAGCTCAAAAAACGACTTTTTCTTTGAAAGCTCTTAACAGGCTCTCAAAACCACTTCGCAAAGCCAAAGTGACTTTTCCAAAGGTTCCTCCAAGGTCTCTGCACACTCGGATGCAAGTAAAGTCACCCACAAAGCTTCCCACAAAGCTTCTCCTTCCTCCCACAGAGCTGCTGAGCTTCCAGCATTCACGCACGCTCAGCTAGATCACTCGGGCTCTGATACCAGTTGAGAGTGCTCTCAACGGAAGCAAGAATGGAAGAGGGAGAGAGAGTGAGAGAGAGAGACAGAGAGCCACACAAGTTTTGGTGGGTGCAGAACCACCCTAATCTTCTTTTTCATTCATTTATATATGTGTTTGAGTATTGTACATAACTGGGGTTAAGGCACAGTGACCTTTAACCCCCACAAAATATTTCCTTATCTTTCTTTGAGAATTCAAAGAAGTATTTTTCAATCTTTAAAGGAGAAGTATTATTCAATCATCAGCCACCTAGATAATCTAACCTTAATATGATTTATCACTCTTTATCACCCTTAAACCGCCATTCTTTCTTGTCTCTATATGAATAAATATAAGAGAGAATGAAAACCTATATACTAAAAGCAAACAAAATGAAAATATGGAGGAAAGAATGCGTATCTCCTTTGTCATGAAGAGCTATCACCATGCTTTCCAATTCGTTGCTCAGCGAGTTTGTAGCTTTGAATTCCTCCTTGATTTGAGTTTTCAATTGCGCTCTTCGCCTTCATTGAGTAGATACTTTGTCGAAGCAGCTTCGCAAGTCTCATGATTCAAAATAGTTGTGCAAAAACATTCTCCCTTGAAATTGTTTTAGGACGCCCTCTATTTTTGAAACTCTATTTCTTCCAAATTAATTAGCCTTGGTGTTCTGCCTAGGAGAGGGACATCCTTGTTGCGATTTTCGTACGACTTCCATGCTTGAAATCACATGACGCTACTTTTGCTTCAAATTAACTTCATTCATTCTATGAAAATATGAATCTTTTGTTTGTCCTCATGCCCATGCCCTAAGATTAAGTCATCTTTGGTCGTGGCTCTCCATCTTCCTGTCCAAAGACTATTTCTACCAATTCTTTGACAGCAGGCAGGGAAAAGAAACAACCATAACTTTCTTAGCTTAAGTCGGAATATAGTGATCCAGCCACTCAAAATAACCGGTGCATACGCTTTGAACAAGTCAACGCGGGCCATTTTTGTCAATAGCACTTGTAGTGCCAAGTTTTGAAGCATCTTTGGTAAGTTTTGCATATGTACTCAAAACCTAGTGATCAAAAAGAACATTATGTGAATGACTATGTCATCAGATTGCTGAAAATCATGTCGCTCGTTTTCAATATGGCTAGAGCGTAGCCAAGTCTGATACCACTGTAATAAAAAAATTGGAAATAGACATGCTCACAAATTCATTATTTACCAAAACCATAGAAACCAAGAACAAGAAAACAAGGAGAAAAGAAGAGAGACGACGCCTCATGGGGTCTAATCTGCCCCCTCTAGATGGTGGCTCTTACTTCCCATCTAGAGTATTTATAATTGCATATTTCAAAAAGCAAAGAGCAAAAAATAGTGTTAGAATTATTGATAAATTCTAGGCAGTGACCAATGTAAAGTCAATAAGTGGGTTAGGGGTACTTTTCCCTCATTTCGAGGTTTTTCCCCCTAACCACAGTTAGTTCACTAACTACGGTTAGTGAAGGATAAGGTTTGTCACTAAGACAGAACCTTATCCCCCTTTGTATTCTTCTTACTCTATTCTATTGCACATTCGATGTTCTGGTCTCCATTTTTTTGCAAGCATCTACTGAAAGCTTATAGAGATACCATATTGTTAGCTGTTGGCAAGATATACTACTGTGTATGCTTATACTCTACAAATTATCGAGGGAGGTCCACAATGTTGTAAGCGTGATATGGAACACAGATTCCTCACTTTTGTTTGCATATATGCTTCAACACATTTAAGTACATGATTGTCTTATTCTCATTGACAATGAGTATCATCTCTATTGGTCCTTTGATGCTTTAAAATGGAGATGTGGTTTTTGAACTTGTTCTCCCTTTGATTTTGGAAAAATATAGGCTCATGATGTGTGTTTGTCTGCTTTTATGGAACTTGTCTCACCTTAATGCAATTCTGTTGCTCACAGCTGGCAGCCATACGAGAAAGTGCTATGCGCTCCAAACTTATGCAAAAGCTAAGTGAAGCTAATCATTATGGTCGTCGTCTTCGAAGAGAGGTTGACCACTTTTTGGCTGAGAGCTTTGATTGTAAATATGGAATTCAATCATTTCTTTTTCTTTTGGGGAAAAGGAATTCAATAATTTGTATCTTTTTACTCATCTTTACCCTTGATGTTGGGGCTGTATGGTACGTGTGTCTTTCTCGACTGTGTAAGGCTTGGGCAAATGCTACCTAGAGCTAACGGCTGTGGTCACCTTATTTGAATACTGTTTGTATACACTGTGGCAGGAGATTTTTTATTTTATATGCTTAGTGACTATGTGAACATGATACAACCTGCAAGCTCATGTTGAAACCAAAAAAGGTTATAAATCATTGCTACTCTGATTGTGTTGATCTCACTTTTCATCAGCTGCTCGAGAAAGAAGATGTATTATTGAATTGCAAAAGCGAACTTGCAATCATGGAGACTGAAATCCAGGTAGTGTTATTGCTGCTTTGTTTATGGTCACGTCAGCCTGAAATTTGTGGTATTCTTACGTAATTTCAACTAGTGTGGTAACATTTGCAACCTCTACTTTCTTTAGCCTTGATGGAACAGCTTGTGTTAGGAGCATAGATCCATAAGTGAGTCTTATTGCCACCTCATTGCACATCGTTTCCATGAACTCCATAATGAGTCAAGATAGGTAAACAAAACGTCTTCTTTCCATGTGTGGATTAAAAGAGCTCTCTTAGTTTTGGTCTTCTGCATTTGGTGTTTTTGATTGCTAAGGGAAAGGCTTAAGATTCATGTAAAACATTACTGTAATACAGGTTAGACAACATGTGACTGACCTTGATGTTTTATAGTTTATCCAAATGCAAAAGAACTACATGTGCATTCCCTATTCCTGAACGAGTAATAGGGAAGAATCTTATTGAGAGCTTTTGCAACTGAGTCATAGGGAAGAATCTTGTCTCCTAGTTGCTCTCCTTAGCTCCATTATCGGTGTGTGAGAGTGCCACCTTAGAGGGAGCTTTACTTAGTAACTGTTTCATTGTAATATTGCTCACTCCGTATAGTTTAGAGTTCCTTTCAGCCAATTTTTTTTCCCAGTGCGCTTTATCTTTCTACACCAATAGCTCCTTTATTTTGAATGGAGACTTGTGCTTTATACTTCTGCACCAAATAGCTCCATGGTCTAAATGGAGAGTCAATTTTCTTGGGTCCATTAAGGCTGTCACCAAGCATTCAACATGTAGATTCTTGTGGCCGCCTATTATGGGACCCAATGAGCCAAGGGTAGTAGCATTCAAGGACTATGCAGCTGATAGAGTGGTCAACTTCCTCCTCAACTCCGTCTTTTGAAGGTTCAGTTGCCCAGTAGGGCTGATCACAACCGAAGCTAGTCCAATCGTCGGCCATCGTTCACAAGGCCTTTACTCATTTGCTCATTGGCAATGAACTAGATAGAAAGAACCAACAGCAATCCTATGCAGCATTCTCTGTATCACCTATGAGAGGCTTACTACTTTAGACATTTCCTTTCCTTGCCTTATACACCTACAAGGGACCTCTTAGGAAAGCATTGGCCAAATCCCATTTGAGCTCATTTATGACTTAGAGGCAACTATTCCTTTTGAGCTCCATAGGTTTATAACTAGGGTCCTCCAATCAATATGCAAAGAGTTAGAGGCAGCATGGTGGACTGCCTTTGGCAAGCTCAGATAATTGGAGGAACACCTTTGAGAGGGAGCCCTCACATAGTAAGCTTGATAAAAGCACTTCAAGGCCTAGCATGGCTGTAACCTTCAAAAGAAGAGCTTTGTAGTAGGCGGCTTGACCTTCTTGTATTCTAGCAATTTCAATAAGTGCATTGCACATTAATTGACCCTTTTCCTAGCAAGGATGTGCTCCTAGCAAATGCTCTTAAGTGGCTTGTTAATCAGGATAAAGCAATACCATCCAACTAATAACAAACTTCATGCTAGAGAGAGGTGAAATGGGGAGGCTTCACATTAGCAATAGGGATTGGGGGCTTGGTTCTTTGTAAATGCCTGCCTTTCCCGCTCTTCCTCACCGAGGCAACACTTCCACTTTTCAACCTCCTTGTGCTCCCTTCACTTCTTCCCTTCCTTTTGGCCTCCTCTTTCGTAAAACCCTGTGAGTCATCACCTTTACTCTCCCTATCGTCTCTTTTCCCCAACCCCAAAGCCTCTCGCCTTGCTCCCTAAACCCTAAAACCCATAACTCTAGATGGCACTCTTGCCTTCTCCTTCTCTCTCTTGTTTACTCCCATCCCCCCCCCCGAATCTTTCTTACTCTTTTCTCAAAATACAGGAGGGAAGAAGAAAAAGGGAACCATGCCATATCCCATCTCCTTGGCCCTTTTTCCAATCTTTGCTTGTGGACTTGAAGAGGAAAGGTAAGCTGAGGGAAAGAAACTTACCGAGGCCTTAGGATGAAAATTCTAGGTAAGCTTTATTGCATACACTTGGAAGATTTCCTTAGGACTAGTATACTTATTTGCACTAGGCTTAATTGATAGGAAGGCCGAGTTCTTCAAATTATTGGTGATTAGCCAATCCCCCAACTTAGTGGGCCACCTAGCCCTCTCCTTGGTGCCAAACATATGTAGCCCAAAGTAAATAAAAGAAAAGCAATTCAACCATGCTTGACTCCCCGTCCCACCTATGTCAATGTCCCATCACTATTCTCCCTTCCTCAAGGCACTAGCACCTCCCACTTGCCCCTCTTTTGCCCTTGCCACTCCTTTCCCCCCTTTCTTGTGCCCTAGTTATCCCTTCCCTTGTGGTGCTCACTATCCTTTTCACTCACGCCACCCTATTTGACCCCCTTTTCCCCCACTTGCTACTTGTGCCCTCATGGTCTCCTATTTTATTCCCTTCCTCCCACTGGCTGCTTGTGCTCTCATGGTCTCCTATTTGAACCTCCTTTCTCCCACTTGCCACTTGTGCCCTCATGGTCTCCTTCCCTGCTTGCTTGCTTTTTGTCATCTCTCAGTGCTTTGCTCCTCCCTCTCTTTGTGCTCGGCGCCATCTCATTGCCTTACTATCTTCTCGCTTTGTCCACCCTCATTCATCCTCTGTCTTTGCCACTTGCCACCCTTCTCAAGCCCTACTCAGTCCTTCCCTCCCTACTCGTTCGCATCTCTCACTTCTCGCCCTTACTCTCCACTTGCTTGTTGGTAGGGTTTCTTTTTTGCCCTCCTTGCCTTCTCACCCTCTCTTCACCAAGATCCACCCTTTCCACTTATGGATGCTCCCTCACTCCTCTTCCCTCGCCACCTTGCCGTTCCACACTTCCCCTACCTTCCCACAACTTTGAAATTTAAATTTAAGGGGAGAAGAGAAAACCCTTTGCCCCCTTTACCCCTCTTTGGTAACTTGGCTATCTTGCTGCGTAGTCTAGCCTCGAGGAATCCATCAAAAGCTGAGAGAGGCCCCCCAGTCCGGGCTCTTTGTACAGCCCGTACGTAACTCTCTCCATATGTAACTCTCCGTACAGCCCGTTCGTAACTCTCCATACAACCCGTCTGTATGTAACTCTTCGTTTGTCCATCCGTAACTCTCCGCACAGCCCGTCCGTAACTCTCCTACAGCAGCCCATACCTCTCCGTCAACAGTTCATACCTCTCCTTCAGCAGCCCGTACCTCCCTGTACCCCTCCGTCCGTGCCTCTCCATCAACAGCTCGTCAGCCCGTTAGCAGCCCTCCACCTGTCAGCCCTTTGCCTCAGCTAGCAGTTACCTCAGCTAGTAGCAAACACACTAACCCTAACCCCGAGTTGGGCTAAACTCCCGACCCAACCAGCGGGTTAGGTTAAGCTTGGGGTTCAATAGACAACCAATTATGGATTGGCCTACCCTCTCCTTCATGTCCTCCTCAACTCCTTCGATCTCCGTCAGGACTCGGTACTCTGCAGTTGTAGCCATGACACCCTCTCCATATGCATGGAATTACCAACAAGAAGGTTCAAAATGACCCATCCTTGGGCAACAAAATCAGATTTCTTTTCTGCAACAAGAAGTGAGAGAACTACGATTGGAACTGGTAGAAGTAAAGGCTCGGCTTCACATTCTGGAAGGTCCTGGTAAGCAGGCAGTAATTAATGAGGTTGTGATATCTTGTAAGGATTCCCCCCCTACTCCGCAGCTAGTCTCTACAGTCAAAGATCTTGTTCACATTGAAGTACAAATTCCTAAGAAGGAAGTGATTGTGGAAGTGGACACCAAAGCAAGTAAGTCTCATATTCAAGCAGAGATTAAAGAACACAAAGCTAGATGTGATAATGTACTGAAGATTAGAATAGGGGGACTCCCAGAAGATTGGTACAAAGAAGAGGACACATATAGTGAAACATTGACAAAGGTCAAAGCAAGTTTGCCCAACATTGAATGGGTGGATGATGATGATTAGGATGATGACGACTCCAGGCCAACTTCTATTATGCACTATAAAGATCATGCAATCCTTACACTGAAGTCAAAAGATATGCGGATCAAGCTTCTTCGACAATCTTACAAGTTGAAGGGTACCAAAGTATGGATAGCAGAGGAGCTTACACAAGCTCAACTCAAGAATAAGGCAATTGAATTAGCTAAAGTCAGGGTTGGACGGAAAATGGGCAGTTTACTGTGAAGGCGTAGCCCTAATCAAAGAGTTTAAATCAAAACCAAAAGACTCTCAGTCTTAAACTGATGTATGGTTGTTTACTCTTTCAGACTATTATGTAGGTACTCTAAAATAATGGGGGTTGCGTTTGCACTGCTTGGGAGCTGCCATGTGCCCTCCCTAACGCATATGTAGTAGAGGGTTTCTTGCTGTCCCATAGACCTTTTGGTCTCCACTGGACGTTAATAGACTTTCTTTCTTTCTTTCTTTCTTTCTCTCCTCTCCATGTGCGTCTCCATGCAATTTTCCCTCTCAAGCCTCATGCAATGATACCCCCATCCCCAAATCTACACTCACTCTATGTAGTTCTTCCCTCCTACCCGCCCTCCTTCTCCCTTTCCTTTTTGTTCTTTAGTTCCTCCATCATCGTATCCAAATCATCCATACTTGGTACCTCAAGTAAGGGAAAGATCAGAATCAAGGGCAAGAAGATGAGCTTCTTGTCCCATGTCATCAAACATCGAGAAGATACCCTCTTATTTAGGGAGCTATGGGCCTTGGTAAGCTTACAATGGGATTTGTGTCTCCCTCCTCTGCTTAGCATCTTTATTAACCCTTATCATTTGAAGCATGTACATTCCCGTCCTCCTCTTCTACTACTCACTCCTCAACCTATGCATCTTTAGATGGTCATCATCTCAAGCACCGATCCTTCTCATCCTCTTTTTTGACTCTCTTTGCCACACTACCTTCCCTTGCTTCATCAGTTCTTTGTACCCCTCTAATAGCAGACTCCTTTTCTTGTTGGGAGTCTGAGATTGCTCCCTCCTCACTCCTTCATAGTCTCACCTAAAGGGTCCTCCTAGGATTCCACCGTAGTCCTTTCCTCCCCCCCCCCCCCCCCCCCCAAAAAAAAAAATCTTAGTAGATCGATTTCCTCGTCTTGTGTATCTATGCGCTAGAAAGGTAGCATCCTATTTTGTCACCATGGCCAACAACATTGTCGATAGTAAGGGAAAAAAAGAAAAGGATGATTGCAGCCATGCCAATGACAAGCGTATTCTTTTTGTACTTCTTTCAGCCTCTTTATCTCCTCCATGGTGTTGGCCCTTATAACTCAAGGTTGCTGGATTTGGGAGGCTATTTCATAGAGAATTTTGCACGAGCTTCTTGCACAAATTTGATATGTGTTCATGTCCATGCAAGCCAAACTTCAGATATTGCTTTCACCGGTTGATTGCAATTGTGATGATGTCCCAAGTCCTCCACCTTTCTCTCATGACAACCCTTGACCATCACACTTTTGCTTCCAAGCCTGCAAAGCTACTCGTACAAGTTGGGTCCCTTGGTGACTCTTCTTTACTCACGAGCAGCATTCTTCACGACCTTCACCTTTCTGAAACTCATGCTTGCTTAACCTTGATTCTTTATCGACATTGTAATGTATGCTTTTTTATTATCTTGCTTGTCTTACCTTTAGGCATCCAACCCTAGCACTCTAGCTTGCACAGTTTGCTCCTATCTCACCTCATTCCATGTGTTTATAGGTTATTCAACCCTAGTTTCCACCATCTCCATTGAGTTTTAGTGAACATGTTCTCCATGATGCTTGATTGAGTGAAACTCTAGTCATGGTGGCACTCCAGGCACTTATAAGCAGGTGTCATGAATGACTTAGGGAAAGTTTGCTTAAATATGAAGTCTCTAGCTTAGGTTCTTAACCTTATAAAGTGTTGTTAACTCTTAAATTTGACTTTGTAAAATAACTAGTAGATTTAAGAATAGAGGGGTCATGGAGCAATATTTTGAAAGATCTAGTTACTTTCGACTAAGAGTTGGATCTAGCTTAACTAAATTCTAGTTAATCTAGCTGCCACATGTCACAATGTGCATAGTTCGGAATAGATTGCTTTTTTACTTTTTGATTTATTTTCTAGTTTTTTAATTTTGGATAAGTTGTAGGTTGTTGAGGGGTATTTTGGCACTTAGCCTAAGTCATAGTTTAGGCATAAGTCCTATGGGTTAAGAGTCATATGAGTAGCCATCAACAAGAGCCAAGAAAGCGGTTATAATTGCCTTTTGGCATGTCCTTGGAACTTGTATCCTGAATTATGGTATTCTGACTGTAGTCTGATAGTATGTAGACTATGTATACCTTCTTAGGCAACTTCTATGCTGATGCTATGCACTATTCCCTATGTTCCTGAATGAAAGGAAGTATCTTTGCTGTAGTTCCGTTGTTCACTATTGGTCTCTGATGTAACTTGTATCTTGATTCCTGTTCATCTTTCCAATTGTCTTCCCACTATGTATAACTGTGTTTGATTCACGTTAATGGTGAGAAAGGTTTAGTTTACAAATGTTCTGGGCTGGATCGACCTTGAACACATTTGGCGATCCTATAGTTGGTTCGGATTCTGAAAAGGACTCGCATTTGAAGAAATGAACAAAATTTGATGCTGCGATTCTACTAGTTCTGAAATGGCGCATGGAGAAAGAATCGAATACGTTCAAGGAGGAGGCATCACAAAGCCCAAGAAACTTACTGCTTGCTACCCACAAGGGAACGGGCAAGTAGAGAGGGCAAACAAAATTCTTGTGAACATCTTGCACGAGTTTGTAAAGAGGGCTCCAGAGAAGGAGGTGGACGGTGATCGGATGGAGATTCTACCATTATTCGACTAGCATTCGTCGATCGGAAGTTAAGACGGAGGTCGTAAAAAAGAAGAAAGGCGGACGTGGGCTGTGCTCTGTTTCTTCAACCAAGAATGCATCGTCATCTTGTTCATTTTGCGTTACAAGGTTGTGCAAGCTGGTCATTAGCTCCGCTGCTGCAACCACAATTCGGGACATTTGCTGCAAGAAGAAAGTAGAACAAGAAAACAAAAGGTGGCGGAGGATGGTCAGAATCAGTCTGACCCTACTTTCCAACTTGTGTTGGGTGGTATGCTGATTATGCAAGCAGAAGTAATTCCAACACTTTTCTTCATTTTCATGGGGAAAGCTACAACGAATGTCAGCCGAGGGGGATCAACCACCTTTGCCTAACCAAGTTGGTAGGCCTTACTTCACAAGAAAAGAACAAGAGCTGAAGTGGGAAGCCAGACGGATGGGGATCCATTGACTGCAGAAGATGGCAATCAAGATCTAGATTATGTTCCGTTCTTCTACGAAGTCAATCCATAGTTTTGAATACCAAGATGCTGCGAATGAACTTTGGGTGTTAACTTCTTTCACTCCTTCCGAAATCTTTATCCGAACTACATATGTTACGCATTTGGCTATTGGTTTGTGTATTGCTGCTCGTAGACGTTTGTTCAACCCTTTGTCACCTGAACCACAAAGGAGAAAGAAAGAAAGAAAGTTTATTAAAGTCTTCAGAAGACTGATGGGTCTATGAGACTGTGAAAAACCTGATACAACGAGCTGTGGTAGTGGAGCTACTAAACGAGCATCCACACCAATGCAAAATGCAAAATATGCAAAATGGCAGTACCAAGTCCTAAGTACAACATAGTCATGTCGATAGTCGACTATATATCAATCTCAGCATAATCATCAACATCATCATCATCATCATCAGCAGGACATCAGGATGGATGAGGCAGTAGAGGCATGAGGTCAGCAATAGAATGTTGTCGGTCTCTCAAAGGTGCAGTCCTGGTACGTCTCATGGTCGTAGCTCTACGTCTAACCAGGGCCACTGTGACCCTCATCGGTCGGGCTGCGACTCTAAACAAGGAGGGGATGTCCCCAAGTATGATCTGTGTGTCAACCCTCTGTTTGAGCTGTCGGGTCACAGGTTTCGAGTCACGGTCATGTCGAGGCCTCGTCTCGTGGGGGTCTATGTGGACCACCATTACAGGCTCGATTGAGCAATGGGTATCCCACGCTGCTAGACTCGAGCAACAATGCCTTCATTCTCATTTTCAAGACACTCAGACCAAGACTCTTCTCTTTGACTCTTTGGTCTGACCAACAGGGATGTATGGGAGCCCGGCTAGATCTATTAGAGGCTGATTGAACCCGTGTTGAGAGGCTTCATTTTCTCATACTTTCACAGATGATTCACGATAAGCCTTCATTCCGACATCAGATAGTTTTGGCTAGTTCGAGGTCTCTAGCCTCTGAGGCTACTCTGGAATTTCCTAGCATCATTGACTGTGTATCAAAAGAAGGGGAGATTCTTCTCTTGGTGCCCTGCATCAATTGAGATCCCACCGCAAATATTTTATGGGGACGCCTCCATATAGTCAAATCCTCCATGAACACTTTAGTGATCCCTTTCCAAATGTTCCTTGCTTGTTTATAGTCTCACAAGCAATGTTGAATAGACTCTTCAACAAAAAGGCAATGATTGCATGTGGAGTCTATCCCACTATCCCAAACTTGGCTCTCCACTAATTCACTGCAATTCTTCCATGAATAGAAAGCCAAAAGAAAAGAGTGATTTTCCATTCCTCAAGGATTTCCAAAGTCTCTTCCAAAATCACTTTTGCAAATCAGCAAAAATTTGAAGATCCTCCCAATGAGAAGCTCTGGAGGGTCTCTAGCCTCTGAGGCTAATTTGGAATTTCTTGGCATCACTGATCGTGTATCGAAAGAAGACCAGACTCTTCTCTCGGTGCCTTGGATCAATCCATTCCCACTCCCCGGGATCCCATTACAAGCATTTTGAGGGGACACCTCCATAGAGTCAAATCCTCCATGAACCCAATGGAATGTGATCTGGGTTGCGGTCTAGATACCATCTTGAAGCTATGCAGCACTACACATAACCTATGACCCCGACAAACGGAAATGGAAAATGCATAAGCATATTTTTTGTGAATCTAGACAGCCTTCCTGTAGAATGAACATTCCATAATCATGGAGGCCCATGCCTTGATTATGGTGAGACGGGAAACCACAGTGCTCAACGACATCACATGTAGTTAGTAGTGCTTCGAGGGATGGGATATAGGTTAATCCCTAGACCTCGGCATTGATGTAGAGGTGCAAGGGGAAGCCCATGAGAGGGTTTAAATGGTAAGGTTCCTTGTGGGACACATGGAACCATAAAAGGAAGCCATTTGGCAAGTGCTGGGCATGGGGGAAGACGAGAGAGAGAGAGAGAGAGAGAGATGCATCTGAGAAAGAAGTCTATTAACGTCCACTGGAGACTAAAAGGTCTATGGGACAGCAAGAAACCCTCTAGTACATCTGCTTTAGGGAGGGCACATGGCAGGAGAGGTATGAAGGATTTCGAGGTGTGGTTCACTATCATGATTACGAAAGAATGTCTTTGTGAGTCTTGTGGTTGGGTGGAAAAAATATGCAAGAGCCCTCTTTTGGTCGTCGTCGTAATATTGGGATCAAGCCGGGTTCAATGTCGTGGAAAAGAGTGAACTTTGCAGCCCATCCTTTGCCTAAGCTCTCAGGCTTAGTTTGTACGAAGAGGCGTAGTCTATAGGAGAAGAGGCTCACAAATCGCTTTGCTCCTTTTGGTTGTGGCTTCAAAAGGCTTAGACGTGCTAGTTATTCTCGGTGCATATGTGGTGTTCTCCCCTGGAAGCAATAGCAGTCCATATGCGCATCACGGGCTAACTGCAGAAATTATTGTAGTTGCAACAACAAGCTATATTGTGCCGTAGCTACTCCTCAAAATATTGAGGGCCGGAATTAACAGATCACTACAAGTGGAATGTATGCGTGGACAGAAGAATTCTGGGAGGTTTGAAAAATTCGTACAACTTTCAACATAGGTGTAGGAAGGCACACCTATGCAATTGGGAATTGAGAAAGTTTCTATATACTATACTTGTGCAAACAGTGACATTTATGAGTGTCCAGCCTGGGCACCCCAGGCTCTCTAGAACTTTTTGGAAAAATATAGAAACTTTACATTAATGCTTTCACATAGAAGAGCTAGGGGTCAATGTATAGACACCCTACCCACACAAGGCATTGGAAGCTACACAACTCACTGGATGGCACAAAGAGGGAATGAAATGGATGGAATTCTGGGGCATAACAGCTGTTGATATACCAAAAGATGCATGTAAAATCAGGGATTTAGTGACTCAAAAAATGCTACAAAAATTACGGCAAGGCCCAAGAGGGAAAATGAAGTATTACAAACAGGAAATTAGTCCGATGCCTCAGAGAAGACATATCAATGTTTAGAAGGCATCTAATCTACAAAACGATCTAGAGGTGGAGAGGGATGGGTGGGCAAGACCCAAGGTACAAAGAGAGGACAAAATCTTCCCCACAGGAGAGGTAGAAAATGAGTAGCATGTTCTCCTAAGATGTTGGGCTTATGCACACATTAGAGAAAACTATGTGGCCAGCTGAGGCAATTGGAAAAACCTATTGCCAAAAAGCAAGGAAGCTACTTAAACAAAGTCCTCAGGCTGGTACACAAGCTAGCTCAATATGTACTCACTACTTAGCAAGTTTGAAAGATAGATGTAAAAGACCACCTTTTGTTAATAGTGATCACCAATCCCATAGATCTTGAAGGGTCTCACATGGACTTTAATACAATCTTATCATATCTCTCTTTCTCTCCATCCGTACCTCTGTACAGCCTCTCCTGCAGCTCTCCATCAGTACAGCCCCTCCTGTACAGTCCCCTCCGCCCGTCTGTACCTCCGTACCACAGTCGTACATTCGTCCTTCGTCGCTCGTACCACATCTCGGAGTCGCTGTCAACGCCTCTCCATACCTCCCGTTCGTACCTAGTCCTAGTCCTCCCTAACCCCGAGTTGGGCTAAACTCCCAACCCACCCCGGGGGTTAGGTTAAGCCAGGGGGTTCAACATACAACCAATTATGGACTGGCCTACCCTCTCCTCCAAGTCCCCCTCAACTCCCTCAACTCCTTCAACAGCCATCAGGACTCGGTACTTTACAGTTGCAGCCATGACACCCTCTCCATATGCACGGAATTACCAACAAGAAGGCTCAAAACAACCTATCCTCGGGCAACATGATCAGATTTTTTATCTACAGCAGCAGGTAGTGAGAGAGCTACGATTGGAGCTGGCTGAAGTAAAAGCCTAACGTCACATTTTGGAAGCGCCTGGTAAGCAGTGGTAAGCAGGCAGTAATTAATGAGGCTGTAAAATCTTGTAAGGCTTCCCCCCCCTACCCCGCAGCTAGTCTCTACAGTTAAAGATCTTGTTCACATTGAAGTACAAACTGCTAAGAAGGAAGTGATTGTGGAAGTGGACAACAAAGCAAGTAAGTCTGATATTCAAGCAGAGATTAAAGAACACGAAGCTAGATGTGATAATGCGCTGAAGATTAGAATAGGGGGACTCCCAGAAGATTGGTACAAAGAGGAGGACACATATAGTGAAATATTGACAAAGATCAAAGCAAGCTTGCCCAACATTGAATGGGTGAATGTTGACGACTCCGGGCCAGCTTCTATTTTGCAGTATAGAGGTCATGCAATCCTTACACTGAAGTCAAAAGATATGCGGATCAAGCTTCTTCAACAATCTTATAAGCTGAAGGGCACCAAAGTATGGATAGCAGAGGAGCTTACACAAGCTCAACTCAAGATTAAGGCAACTGAATTAGCTAAAGTCAGGGCTGCGAGAAAGGATGGAAAATGGGCAGTTTACCGTGAAGGCGTAGCACTAATCAGAGAGTTTAAATCAAAACCAAAGGACTCTCAGTCTTAAACTGATGTATGGCTGTTTAATATCATGTAGGTACTCTAAATAATATGGGTTGCTTTTTGCACTCCTTGGGAGCTGCCAAGTGCCCTCCCTAAAGCAGATGTACTAGAGGGTTTCTTGCTGTCCCATAGACCTTTTGGTTCCAGTGGACGTAAATAGACTTTCTTTCTTTCTTTCTCCTACCCCATATTTTTCTCTCCTCCTTCCTCTCTCTCCGTTCCACTCATTCTACCCCTTTCTTTAAATCTGCTCTTACCTTTTATACAAGGATAAAGCATGGTAGCACCTTTGGTTATGGAAGGGCCGTCATCTTGGGAGATTCAGGGGGATCTGGGTGAGTGGCTTTGGCTAATACGAGTAGGGCACTCATACAGGGTGGAGGACGACCCCGTTTTCATGTACATGACTCGCATCGGCTTCCATCCTCCGCTCTGGTCACGTCTTTGGACTAGCTCCTAGTAGGCCATGAAAGATCTCCTACATTTATGGATTGGTGTACGGAGGCTTGCCCATCGACCTTTGCCTGAGGCAGATGTGGGTAGATGGTAGTTGCCAAAGTTGTGCAAACAGAGTTTTGGAGACGATTCTGCAATGTCTCTGGGGCAACCAGCAGCGCAGAGGGTGTGGTTGGGTGCCCTCTGGATGGTGGCCAACATGGAGAGGATGTAAGCGAGACTTCACTTAGGAACTGTGTATAGGGGCACAGGATGCGATGCCTCGCCCGCACCCTTTGTCTTTGCTAGAGGATAGCATCTGGGAAACGGTATCCAGCATCACCGCCTGGAACATGTGTGTTGCCCATTGCAGTCTAGTGATGTGAGGTCAGGCTCCCTTGGTAGCCAACTGGTAGCCATCTGCAGGCCATTTGGAAGCGTAGGACTTTAGGATCTACAAAAGTCAGGAGTGTTTCTGCAACGCTTGGCCTGCAGACATCTTTTTTGTTTTTACTGTGCGATGGATTCACTGAATGTATAGACCTCTACCCTGGTTGTAAGCCCCTGTTCTAGAGATTCCCTAGGCAGTGAGCTGGGTTCTCTACAAGTGGGCTGGTTTTTGACAGCCAGTTGTTTCGTTGCACTGAAGTATATGTTGAAAGGAGACTTTATCAGACAGCCAGTTGGAGGCAGTGTCATATCAGATATAATGGTATGATAGCTGCATTTTAGTATACTTCTGCTCTACAGTTATAGTGTCCAGGATGTATGCTGAAGCATTTTGAGATTTTAAAGGTAGAAGTTATTTTGCTATTCCATACAACCATATCCAGTTGGTTATGTATACCTTTTCTTTGGCTACAAATCTTGCATCCTTGAGGCCACCAACACATTGTAGGGGTTCAACTAGTGAATTACTTATTATGCAAACTTATCCTGTGGTGGCCTCTCCACCACCCCCAATAATCGGTGGGAACTAAAGGACGAGAATCAATTTTGTATAAGAAACCAAAAACAATTCTGTAGGCAGCCAACCAAAGGCTGCCACATGTCCGCATGCGAGCACTGAGATGGGGGATCCCAATCCCCCACCTATTAGCCATGCAAGCTTCCTCACGCCCCAAGAGATCTAGGTAGGATGTGAGGAGAGCTTCAATCAAGGCCTTATATCCAAGGTCCATACAAGAGCACGTTTGCTTATGGGATCTCTCTCCCTTCAACGTCATGCAGTGCTCAAGGCCTCTTTTTGCCCCTTTGCCAATTTCCACCAATCAAGCCACACGAGGGGGTACAAGGAGGTTGCCCATATTTGAACACCCCTTGTGGGCCAAACACTTGAAAGTACTGACCAAACCAAAGGCCAACACAACAACTAAGGGTTGGGGTACGACATACCAAAGCCGCCCAAAGTGCTACTAAGTCTGTGCCACACCAAATACATACAGCCAGCCCCGCTAGTGCAAGCAGCCGTCGCCATAGTAAAGTCGCACTTAACAACCACAATGGATCGCGACAATGCCGCAGCACAGTCCACAGTCCTGCACCAAGCAGTGTGTCATGGATCGCCACATCCCACGACGACAGACCAGAGACAATTGCCACGCATGAGCTGCGCGATAGCTGCCAAACAAATGCAAGCTCTAATACCGCTGTAGGAAGCCAACCAAGGACTACCACGTGTCCACATGGGAGCGCCAAGTACAAGAGTCCCAACCCCCCATCTCCTACCTCATCACACCCAAAAAAAGGTAGCTGGGATGTGAGGAGGGTTTTCAATCAAGGGCTTACACCCAAGACCCATGCAAGTGCACGTTTGCTTATGGGATTAATCTCCCTTCAAAGTCCACGTGTCATTCTGGGGTTAATGTCCCTTCAAAGTCCATGTGTCATTCAGCGCTCAAGGCCACCTTTTGCCCCTTTGCCAATTTCCACTAATCAAGCCACACAAGGTGGTACAAGGGATTGGCCCATATTCCAACAAATTGTGTGTGGTTAACTAGGAGTTGATGATGCTATGCTGCTCAGTTTCTTCTCTGGTTTTGTCCCTGCAATCTCGGCAGAGTACTTTTTAGATGACATGTGCTATTGCATGTGGTTCCCCATTTGAATTCGTGTTCCCAAACTTGGTTTAAGCTAGCTATATAGCTACTTAGACGGCAACCTAACCCCAATATCAAATATCATTTCTGATGCATCTCAAGAGAAGTGTTTTAAAAAATTGAAATTCGTTGCAAATCCAAGACCAAGGCTTGAACCTTCCAGAACTAAGTCCCGTCGCACTTCAGGAACAAGATAGCACTCCGTGCCACCAAGAAGAGTCAAAGAGCAGGGAGGTTCTTGCAATAAGATCCCATCTGAGGTAGACATTAGATCCTACGACAGGCATCAGAAGTAATAATGTGTGACGTTGCTGCTCATTGCTACCCAAAATTGGCGTAACTCTCAAAAAATATCACTGGTAAATCATACTACACTGTTCCTGTTTTGAACTTACACACTTGTTTGCTTACTTTGCAGGTGGCTATATTCCTGCCAACATCTTGTAATTCTGTGGTGGTAATTGGAGATTCTACTGATAGTCTTAGGTTATTTGTTGGCGGTATGTCCAACTGGTCAGCCATTAAAATATTTTGGTGACAAAATAAAGTAATTCAACACAAAATTCAGATGCATCATCACCGTAATGACATGACGCCATTACTGCCAGCATGAAAGTTAAGAGGAATGCAATAATGGTAATGTCAATTAAAAAGCAATGTTTATGATTTACGTCACTCAATAACATGCTGATCAGTTAATATTTTTGAACTGTGCATTTCTCTAATACTAACATATACACTTTTTTTTCAGGGGGGGGGGGGGGGAGGTAAAAGACTCTTTCATCACAGGAAATTTACATTTGTAGCTGACTCAACTATACTAAAAAAACTGGAAAAGAAAGCATATTGAAACTGCTCTAGTAAAGAACAGCCAGTACTAGAAAACTAAACAGTGAGAGAACACTTCTAGCTGGGCCACCGGAAGATCTCCTGTGAAATGCGCATCCTGCAAGGAGTGAAGCAACAGGGAGGAACGGAAGAAATGATAAACATCCACAGGATACAAACATACACACACACTTTTTTTTGGGTGAAAACTTTGAATACTTTATATTACAAGGTAGCTATCCCAAAACTGGGAAGCTGAAACAGTACGTTGAGAGAAAATCTCACACACACACGCACGCGCGAGCATGCACACATATAGATACATACATACATACAGGGAAATGTATACATGAGGTTTGGTTCATTATGTAACTATCACACATGTCTCCTTTAGGCCCTTGTGACCTTGGCTCAAGAAGCAGCAAGGGAGGGAGCAAAACCAGGATCAAGGAAGATTAAGGGAAAATACATCCAGTCTCACCTTGCTTTGAGGCTTGAAGGTATCGCTTCTATATGCATGCTAGTTTTGAAACAATGCAAGGATCAATGGGTTTAAATGTGATCCATTATTGGAAGGATGTCAAATTTACGCTCATAAAGATATACGTATGTTTTTAACTCTCTCTCTCTCTCACACACACACACACACACATCATATTTGTATCTGTGTTCAGTTTTCTATTTGGAACTTCTGCAGAGTTGCATGAACGTTTGCTTGCACAAGTTAAAGACATAGATGCAGTGCGCTACCGGGAAGTGCCTCTTGTTTGGTATGGGATGGCAGAGGTATACACACATAACCTATTCACTATATAAAGTTAAATAAAAAATATATTAATACATTTGTTATTTTACTTAAAGGTAGGAGGTAGTGGTGAATTTCTAACAGGTTGTGGACTTTTTCTGCCTACTATAAGGTCTCCTTTTGTCCATTTTTTGGGCCAATGTCCCTCCTCTTCTTGTTGTTCGTTGTCTGCCCCAATCTGTACCCACCTAACCTCTCCCTGTGCCCCCTTCCCCCCCTCGCTCCACCTGCCAATGGTTTTTTTCAGCCTCTCCCTTGTCTTTTGTGCCCTCTGCTGGGCAGCTGAAACTGCGCCTTTTTGCAGTCCGTTGGTCTCAGTCGGGCCTTTCACCCTAGTGGGCTCCATGATTTCCTTCAAGCACTCTTCTACAGGCCACCTAGAGACCTTCTTTCTTCTTTGTACGGCTCCTCCCTACTCCTCATATGGTATGAACTTGGTCACTTTCATCCTTGCACCCTCTGCCCTTCTTCCAGCCTGCAGCCCCCTATGGGTGTTTGTCTTTTCTCTAAGATCCCAGCTGGTCGTTTTGGAGCCCCCCATTTAGCAGTCACAGGCCTTGGGCAGTTTTGTGGAAGGTAAGGCAGGGTTTCTATATCAGCTTGCAAACTTCTTTATCCACCTCACAATTGGGTTTCGTCCTAGGCAACAACATTGCCCCCACTTTGTGGCCTTCGCTTCGGGTATCACCTTTTTTCCTTTGCTCTCTCCTCCTTTCCATCTTTCTCCATTTTTTAAAGTCCATCTTTCTTATCATCTCTGCTCAAATCCTTTCCATTGTCTTTTTTCTCCTTTTCCTTCTTTGGTTAGCGGGCACATAACTCTTTTTTGATTGAGAAAATAATTTTCAGGTGCAATTCTCTTCAATGGTCTGGCCAGAATACCTCTTATGACAGTGTCCTCGAGTTTGGCTGTGTAGCTCTCCCCTCTCAAGGACAAAAAAACAAGTCTAGCAAGTTGTTCAAGAACTACAAGATAGGACAATTGTAGGGCGTGTTCTCAAGGATTTGTGTCTATTAAAAGCCATAGAGGAGTTTGGAAATTCTTTTTTTTTTGCGCAAAAAGTAGTGCTAGTTATATTGCTTGAAAACGAGAGTACAAGAAGGCCTAAAGGCCAACGGGCTGTAATCACGAAACGGATACAGCCCGTGGTAACAAAATAATTACAAGCCTCTCAGGGCATAATCATCTGAGTGTGGACAAACAGCCACGGTGGGGGGGAGTAATGCCACTGAAGACTCTGAGCAGAGTGCTGGAAGAACGGCTATTGATGGTCCCAGTCGCAAAGGAAGCGCCGTTGCTTCTCCTTCCCTGTCCGAGTCTCCCCCTGAATCTGATCCCACTGGCCCTTGAGCGTGTGAATGATCGTGCTCCAGATGTCCACTAAGGTCTGGATAGCAGAGGAAACCTGATCTCATAGGGTCTGCGCACATTTGGAAGTCCAGATATGCCAGCCTACAATATTCCCTATGATCTCCCAAACTGGGTGCCAAGTCATCGCTCTTGCATGTGTCTCTGTCAGATGCCAAGGGAAGCTGTCCATGTATGCCCAGGTGGCCTGCGTGATGAAGAAAATTGGATCCTGCCGGGAGAACTCATAAGCCAAGTGATGTCCCATCTCGATGCTGCACCAGCAAACGGCTCTGCCTGGGTGGGTAGCCTGCGTTGGAGAGTCCCAAGAGCACGCCTACCGGTACGCGCACTGTATGAGAAGAAGGGGGTAGGGTTCATTGAGGTCTCCAGTGGTGGCCAGCGCCACTCCCTTGGATCCCACTCCACCTCTGTCAAGGAGCGACCCTCCCAAATCCAGAGTCTCCAGTCCTAGTCCGGAACAATCAGGGGGTCTATATGCCACGCTTTCCCTTGCAGGCCTATGATGCGAAGGCACTGCCAGGGAAGCTGGGGGTCGATCACGGCGCCTCTGCTCTGGAGATGGCTACCATCGGCGACGGAGAAGAAGTGGATCGAGGAGTCCGAGAAAAGTCCTGCAACCACCAAAGGAATGCCGCGGGGTGTGAACTGCCCTAGCCACCTCTCATCTCCTGGGAAGAGTTGTTTGGTGATCACTGGAATCCTCCAACCTGCAGGAATGGCAGCATCGATCTCCGCTCGCCAAGCCTAGATCCCACGTGCCGTACCTACTACTGCTGCCAGCTCGCCTGGGCCCAACTGGCTATAGACGTCCCTCCAAACCTGGAGCGAGCGTGCAGGCCCACGTGCCCAGAGCGCCCAGGGGATATGCGATCTCTCTCCAAGCTGGCGACCTGTATCATCTGTCACCATCGGGCTGCTCCAGATCAGGGGCTGTCTGTCTACCTCCTCTCGGCAGCTGGGGGAACCTGAGAGATAGACGGCTGCCAATCGCCCCCTCTCTGGGGGATACACGCGTTGAGACCATGCTGAAGCAAGAGCTTCCACGTCTGCTCTCCTGGAGTCAGACCGCAGATGACTAACTTGCCAAGTAATGCCTGACTCTGTAGTTCTGGATCTATGATGCCAAGACCGCCCTCTGTCTGGGGGAGAATGACCGTCTACCAGGCGACCCTTGCTCTGGTGGTGCCGGAACCATCTGAGCCAGACCACAGAAAGTTCCGCACCAGTCTCCTCAACTGGGCTACACACGATCTCGAGAAACACCAGCAAGAAGCCACGTACCAAGCGGTGGCTAGAAGGACCTGATTGACCACAAGGGCCCTGCCTGCGAGAGATAACCGAGCCGTGCTCCAGAAGGCTAGCTTCCGTCGTATGGAAACTAGGACCGGTAGGAACTGCTGAAGCGTGATATCCAACCCTATCTGGAATCCCAGGTAACGTGTCGTCTGTCCTCTAGGGATCCAGCGAAACCCCAGGAAAATACCCCACTGTGAACTGGCTCCCGGATCGGTAAGAAAACTAACTGACTTATGCCAGTTGATTTTCGCCCCAGCGGCTAGGCAAAAAACCTCTAAAGACAGTCTCACTCGCTCCAGTGACTTGATATCATCCTGCACATACAAGGCCGTGTCGTCTGCATACTCGGAATCCAAAAGTTTTGCATCATCCCGAATAGGGAGGCGCATCCCTCGAAGATGAGTGGTACGGGCTCGTAGGAAGTGAGTCATGGCCTCTGCAAAAAATTGGAAGAGGTAGGGCGCAAGCGGGCAGCCCTGACGTACCGAGCGCTCGAGGGTGAATCTCTCCCCCATCCTGCCATTGATGATAACTCGGCTGGAGGCCGATCTGTAGAGGCTAGCAATACCTCTGATCCACTCGTTCGGGAAACCAAACTGAGAAAGTGTGCCCTCCAAAAAGGACCAGTCTACCTTGTCGTACGCCTTCTCAAAGTCAAGGAGTATGGCAAGGTGCTGGCCACTATGTTGGGCCCACTCCGTCGCCTCTGAGAATGTGAAGATGTTGTCCAAAATGCTGCGATCTTGGACAAAACCGGTCTGGGTGTCATGGATCAAGTCATGTAGCAAGGGTCGGATGCGGCTACTGATCATCTTGGCGAGGATTTTATAGGCAGTCGGGAGGAGGGTGATAGGGCGCCACTGTCTGATCTCTTGACGGTCCCCCCCTTTGGGGATGAGGCAAATCAAGCCTGTCGCAAGGCTCTCTGGCATCTATCCGCTGGAAAAGATATGCTGGAAGGCTGCGAGCAAGGGCTGGTGGATCTGCTCCCAGAAGGTGGTGAAGAAAGCTCTAGAGAGCCCATCCTCACCTGGGCATTTCTACCCATCAATATCGCTCACAGCATCCTGCATCTCTGCCACGGTGAATGGGGCGAGAAGGGTTTCACTCATGCTAGGCTGCACGAGCGACGGCGTATACCTCCACACCTCTTCCTTGCATCGGCGGGCACGAGGGTCTGGGGGCTCCTGCTGGAACAGGGATCTGTAGAAATCTGTCGCCAAGTCCCTGACCTCGTCTGGATCTGTCCTGACACTACCATCCTGCGCTCTAAGAGATCAGAGCTGTTCCCCTGCTGACCTCTGGCCATGAGTCCTGAAGAACTCTTTGCACATCTTGTCGTCTTTCCTAGCCCAAAAGGACTTGGAAGCATGAAACAAGAACTCTGAGCGTCGCTGGGTAATCTCCTCTAACATGGCTCGGGCTCTAACCTCCTGTCGTCTGAGCTCCTCAGAGCCTGGAGAAGACTAATGCGTCCGCTGTATCGAGGCAAGGTCTCGTCTGAGACCCCTCTCCTTCGCCCACCACTGCTGCCTGACCAAAGTCGCCTCCTGCTGACATATAAGACTAGACTCGGCAAGAACCTAAGCTACCTGAGCTGCCATATCCCCCATGGGGTCCCAATCCTGCTCCCACAGGTCCACTATCCTGCTACGAACTGCTACTCTGGAGTAGATGGAGTCTGGGATCCGGCACGAGTGGGGAGGTAAGGAATGAGACGCTGAGTCCAGGACTAGGATGACTGGGGCATGGTCAGAGAGGGTCGTCCCTGGAACCACCCCTGACTCTCCACCTCTGCCTATCGCCCAATCACTGACATAGAAACGGTCCAACCGCTCCAAAAGTCTGCCTCCCTCCCTCCTGTAACCCCAAGAGAAGTCCAGGCTCTCTGTCCATCTGCAGAAGGAAGGCTCCCTCCAACTGTCCCGTCCTCCCACAACGAACACGAAGGAGTCCCATTCCGCCTGCTCCGCCTGAGCTATACGGAGGAACTCTGGGCCTCGTCCCTGCTGATCCTCTAAAGTCTCAAGGTTATTGAAATCCCCTCCTACAATCCAAGAATCCATCTCTGGCAACAAGTCTGTCAAAGAGCTCCAGAAAGCGGCTCTCCGTCTAAGGTCGGTCGGGGCATAGATATTGAGGATGCCGATGCGGGATCCCTCAATATTCAAGCCCACCCAAAGCGCTCGTCCTTGGGATCAAGGTGCCAAAACCACACACATGCTGAACTAGAGAAGCGTCGATGGAGGTACAGACACCCCCGCTCCTCCCCGGCTCGCCAATCGAAGGTTCCCAGTAGGTGTGGGAGCATCCTGTGAGGACCTTTCCACACTTACTGGTCTGAGAAGTCGAAAGCTTGTGTTCTTGTAATAGGAGCACATCTACCCTTCCCACCAAAGCTGGCTAGAGCTCCTGTCTGAGCACCATCTTCCTGGGGCCGCGGGTTCCTGATGAGTGGAACCCGTTGACGTTCCAAGAGATAATGCGTATACTCATGAAGAGGAGAGATGGGCCACAAATAGTTGTCTGCTTGCAGTCGATGTCGAGGTGGTCGAAGGATGTCCAGTGTGCAGACGAAGGCGCTTCTATGAAGGTTTCGAAGGAGAGGCCGGATCATCGGACCCATCCTCTAAAACCTTCAGCAGAGGGGAAAGGCCCTTCGTCCCATGGTGGTAAGCTCTCTCTAACCAACTCGAAGCCTCCGCCAGGGAAATACTGTAGAAGCCCGCTACCTCTGAGGTCCTCCAAGGGCGGAGCCCTTCCACGTAGATCCACTCTAAAGGTGGTCGAATGATGACCAAAAGGCGGAAGCGTTTGGCGCTGTGGCGCCATCTCAGACGAACATCACCCTCCTTCCACTGCTGCTGAAGAAGCTCCGATGCTCTGCTACCGATCCAGTCCTGCACTTGCTCCTGGGACTGATCACGAATCGTCTCCCAAACATTTTCATTCGTCCATTGCTCATTCCCGTCACTGGTGATAGTGAAGGGATAGCTAGGACCATCATGAGGGGCAAGGACGGACACCTTACCCTTCGCCCCCTTTCGGAGGAAGAAGATGCTGATGTCTAGGCATGCAGGGAAGGAGCCAATACCAGCTGCATCCAAGTAATCCCAAGGTCCTGCTCGGTAAAACTCCAAAGGTAGAGCTCTAGGAGTTGCCCTTGGGCGGGGGGACAAAGATGAGGAGTCAGAACGAGAAAGAGGGGTGCTGGCTGTCGAAGGAGCTGAAGTGGTGCTGGCTGTCTACGGGGAAGGGCCTCTTCCCTCCACCAGGCCAGGGGGGATAGGCGTGGAGGAGGTCTGTGCTGGCTTCGGGGCCGCAGGCGGATGGGGGGGTTCCCGTGGGAACATGCTCGAGGGAGGGGGGGGGCTGAAACCAAAGGTGCCGGGGGGGGGTTCGAAGGGGGGGGAGATAGAGGAACTGAGGAGGAGGGGGGATGAGGGAGGGGCGGGGTGAAGGATGAGGGGGAGGCTGGCTAACCTTCTCCTTCCCTTTCTCCTTCCCCTTACCAGGCTGTTGCTGACTGGTGACCACATGGGTCTCTTGCTGGAGAGGGGGGGGCTTTTTTGTTACTGTTTTTTTTCCTTTCCGTTTCCTTTTGACCTCAGTCCAGCCTTCCCCTTCGGGAGGGGGTGTCAATGCCTGGCAGGGGGGATCCTGAGTTGCCTGGATGGGGGCCATCTGAGGTTCTGTCCTCGTGAAGTGAGGGCAAGAGCGCGCCTGGTGCCCGAAGCCGTGGCATCTCAGACACTGACCTAGGTGACCAGTGACCATAATGCGCTGCGTCACCACACTTGTGTCCATCTCAATCTCGAACTCTGAGGGGATACCTTGCGGATCTAGGACTGCCACTTTGACACGTGGCACCCCTTGGGCTGCGGCCGCATCAACGAAGGTGTCCTGCATGGGCCAGCCAAAGTGCGCCCCCAAGTCCTTGATGATCGGGCGAAGCTCTGTTGCGAGGCCTTGGAAGATGAGGGTAACTGGATGGCGGGGAATGCGGAAGCGGGCATCGAAGTCCGTGAGGGTAACTGGATGGCGGGGAATGCGGAAGCGGGCATCGAAGTCCGCTACACTGAAACCCCTATACCATGGGACCATAAGGATGATCTTCCCACCCACAGAGGTAGGGGACCGTCTGACCATATCGCTCGCAGCCTGTGCTGAGGAGAGCTTGAGCCAGAAGATACCACGTCCCATGAGTGTGACCTCCTCAATGTGGCTGTCCTCAAGGTAAAGGGTGGACTGCAACCAGTCCCTGATGTCTGCTCGTGAAGGGGCGTAGCCAATGACACTTCCATAAACGGACGTCTGGGAAAAGTCAGTGGCGGCCTGCTTCACCAAGGATTTTTGATGCTATGTCAGTGTTATGCGGTAGGCTGAAGGAAGGGGGGGGGGGTCCGTCCGGGCCACCGGTTCCAGACTTACGGCCGCCATACCGCACCGACAAACTGCGAAAGCTCCAAAAGGCGGGGGAAAGGAGGTGGCAGAGGCGAGGCAGGGAGGAATGGGGCGGAGGCGGGGGAGGAAAGAGGGAGGGATGGAGATGTACAAGGAAGCAGGGGGAGGAGAGGTGGTAGAGTGGGGAGAGAATGGCGAGGGAGGGGAGGAAAGGAGGAGGAAGGGGGGGGTGGCAGCGCGGCGCAGGACGGGGGAGGGGAGGGAGGAGGGCGAGGGTGTGGCAGCGCGACGCGAGGGGGGGCGGGGAAGCAAGGAGGAGAGGAGGGAGGGGAAGGGGGGGGGTGGCAGCGTGGCGCAAGGGTGGGGAAGGGGGAGGAAAGGGGAGAGGGGGATGGGGGGAGGCGCGGCGGCTGCGAGCGGAGAAGCGGCGGAGAGGGAGGAGAGGAAGGGGGGAGGGGGCCGCGCAGCGCGAGGGAGGTAGACGGGAGCGGGGAGGGGTGGGAGCATTCGCAGGAGCCTAGGAGTTCGGAAATTCATTGTCTTGGTAGAAGAATCTTTAAGACTCCAAGGTCTCTCATCACATTGGAAGTGATAGTTTTCAGTCTACCTGTTTTAAAACTAAATAAAATTCCCTTTTTTTGCAGCTGTCCTAGTGGTCAATTTCCTTTCTTGGAAATCTGCCTCAAGATGCATAGCCTGTGCAGGCAACTCTTGGACAGATATGCTGAAGAACCTCATGTCGTGCCAACAGTACGTCATGTAAGTGGAAATCAAGATGACCAAACTGTTTAGCATAGTTACTCGCACAAGCCTAGGCCAATTGCGCCCGGGAGGAGGTCCAGCAACCATCAATTGCTTTAACCCTGCAAATGTTTTCAGATTCTCTTATGGTGCAGACTTTTGAAAAAGTCCTAAGATGAATAACCCTTTATCAAGGAAGCCTCTTTGCCTTCATTTTTCAATTCTCCTATGGTCATTGCATTGTAAGAAATGTGTAGCATGACATAGACATGTACTCTGGGTTGGAGATAAATCATGCATATGATTTTGGCCTTAACAACAGCCTCCCTTCACACATGTAATACTTCCCATACTCACAGATTACATACTGCATTCGAGTGGTAAAGGCAGTCCATGCATAATCTACATCAATCAGGCTTTGTGCCCATAACTCCCAATATTCTAGTTTCTTCCTGAGCTTTACAAGTACTCAATCTGTTTTTTGATGGCGAGTGATGGTCCATCCCAGAGGATAGCCAAGATGACGAACAAGCTTGTTGGCCAGAACAACTTCCCCCAGCCACAAAGAGTTATGTCAATCCTTAGCATGCAAAGGTAGAAGCTTGGACTTTTGAAAGTTGACCTGCAAATCAACAGCTATTCCGTACAAGGATAAAGCCTTCATGAGTTGCGAAAGATCAGTTTGTGTATTCATGGGAGTGAAGAATGAATCATCAGCTCAAGCTTGCAGAATCATGGGCATTCTGCCGTGTATCTGCAGACCATGCACTATTAATCATTTGCACTAAAGCATGCTTAAGCGCATCCTAGTAAGTCAGAAAGAACTCCATAATAAGGCCATCCCAACCTGAGGACTTCATTTACCACATGACTTTAAAGCATCAAGAAGTTCCCTTTTTGTTTTGTAAAAGGTATCTCAAGCTGCAAAACCTGATCAGGAGCAATAATGGGAGAAACATGCTGTAGTAACTTCTGTCTTGCCAACAGAACCTCTTGTGAAGAGGACTCTAGATTTCCACATTGTCAGGCAAAATGATCAACACATGCTTGGGCAAGTTGTGCCCGTTTGAGGAAGTCCAAAACCCATTGGATGTCAAAACCCGACAAATATTCTGAACCTGCATTTTATAATGCAAACTCTTGAAGAACTCTTTAGAAGAACAACCTTTATCCAAAAGAGCTTTCTGTCTGGCCTTGGTTTCCCCTTTGGCAATTT
This sequence comes from Dipteris shenzhenensis, assembly GCF_047967505.1. Lineage (NCBI taxonomy): Eukaryota > Viridiplantae > Streptophyta > Polypodiopsida > Gleicheniales > Dipteridaceae > Dipteris > Dipteris shenzhenensis. Next base: position 2,488,691 of record NC_141614.1, on the reverse strand, counting down.
TCCTATGATCTTTGCTCTGTAATAAATGCTTAGCATTACATAAGTAGTCAAGCTCAGGCTGAGTCGAATCCTTGACATGGTTGAGTTCTGTCAACTTTTGACAGCTAGCTTTAGCATCCGCAATCGTTGTTCTCAAGTCATGCAAATAATGCTTCCCATAATCACGAACAACAGATTGCATGCGAGAAGCGAAGGCATTCCAAGCATAATCAAGATCAATCTGGCACTATTCCCGAATGGGGCAATAGCTTAACTAACAATTTGCTTATATTCATCATGCTCCAAATAGCTATTATTGACTATAAGGAGTCTTTTATTTGGAAGTCTGTCATGTGGCATCTCATGAAAAGACAGCCTCAGCCATAACGGAGCATGAATAGAATGACTGAAGGCATAATCTACCCACGTTTGACAAGTAAGAGCAGCATACTGCTGCGCATTTGTCATGTACCAACAGTCCAGCCTGGCCTGATATGCAGTATGAGCATTATCCTGAAAGGTGTATACTGAAAGCATGGGTTTTAACTCTGTCCAAAGATCTACAAGACCAAGCTGAGAGATCAAGCATGACCAATGGTGACATTCCAAAGCGAGCAAGTGAGTATTACCCGAAGTATTATCCCCTTGAAGTGATGCATTATTAAAGTCCACACAAAGAAGAGCATGCCGCCTCCAAAGGATATTGCTGCATATATTCCCAAATTAAAGCTCTTCGATGAGAAGATTGAGGAGCATAAAAAGATGCCAATTCAAGTATTTCACCTTGGATGAGACACTGAATGATGATCCACCTGCCTTCTTTATCATCTAACGCCACAATTAGGTGAAGAGTATGCTTGACAAAAAAAGCAACACCTGAAAAAGAATGTTCTCCGGCATACAAGCTATCATAACCACCATAATGACCTATCGTACCTACATACATATTCTGATTGTGCTCTTGTAGAGCCACTATATGAGGCTGCAAGTCATTAACATATGCCCATACAAGCTTCCGTTTTCGAGGGTCACACAAACCTCGTACATTGAAGGTCAAGCACTTGATTTGTTCAAACATATTTACAGATGTTTTGTACAGCTATATACAGTGGAGAAACAAAGTATATTAAGTCTGCATGTCCACGAAAGTATATTAAGTCTGCATGTCCACCTCAAGGTCTGGGCCTCATCCTTGAGGTGTCACAATAGCGTGTATGAGAGGATAGCAGCCACTTCTTCTTTTGGGAACAAAGTATGGCTGGCTGTTACAGCAGCCCAAGGAAACCCAATTCCTAAATTTTTTGCAGGAGTATGTGTTAGGTACATTCCTACTTACTACAGCAGATCACGGGAGTAGCACCACGAGTATCCTCTGAGCCAAGTCCTGTTGAAGCGTGAGAGCTCTCAGAGAGTCGAAATCCAAAAAAATCACACGTGAAGGTACATTCTCCTTCTCTCACTAACTCCAACAAGCCCCATCTCCATAGATGGATCTAGATGCCACATGTCATTATCATAGGGCCTTCCTAATGCATCTTTTCACCCCTCTCTTAGGATACTTTAATTTCCTTTGCCCCTAGGCACATTTCTTGCATTAGGCCCTTAGCCTTAGATCCACCTAGTCTGGTGCTATCAGCCCTCACCTAGGACCTTGACATTAATTCCCTCCCGATCATTTACATGAAGCGCAAACAGATATATTACAAACAGAGATCCTTTAAGGGAAATGTCGACTGATTCTTCCGAGGTCATGCTACCTCGGCTAGAGCGTAACATTCCTTCCCTCTTCAGACATCAGCGTCCTCGATGATAAAGTCTGGGAATACTCTCCGCAACTGGTATACGGATTCCCAGGTAGCTTTTGATAGAGGCTGACCATGCCATGCAACCAACACCGTGGGTATCTTCCGATTTCGTATTTGCATTGTTCCTCGGTCCAGGATTCTTGTTGGTTTGCGCCTTGCATTATCTTCTATCTCCTGAAACAAAACCACACCTTCGATTAGTGAGTCACCTGTATGTAAAAATTTCCTTAAGCGTGAAACATGAAACACTGGGTGCACCTTACACCCCTGTGGTAATTCTAATTTATAGGCTACCTTGCCTATTCTTTTTAGAATTAACCACGGCCCACAGTATCGAGGTGATAACTTAGCACACTCTCCCGAAGTTAACGACTTCGAGTGCGAAGGAACTCTGAGGAAAACCTTTTCTCCTTCCTTAAATACTCTTATAGACCGGTTTTCATCCGCATACGCCTTGGCATCCTTTTTCTTCTTTAATATCACTGGCGAAGCAAAAGGTGAGAAACTTCGTTGAATCTGCCCCAACTTGAGGTATTCTTCCAGTTGTCTATGCACCTCCGCCTCTTCAGTAAAACTCATTCTATAGGGAGATCTATTTACAGGTTATGCCCCCGGGATCAGTTCAATCTTATGCTGAACATTCCGCTCTGGAGGTAACCCATAAGGTAGTTCATCCCTAAAACATTCATAGAACTCCTCTGTTATAAGATTAGCCAGCTTGGCCATCTCATCACTTTGCGCAACATCAGTGCTAGCTGAAGAATCATCAACCGGCTCTACCGATGCCGTACAAAGGAATAAAAAGTCTTCTTGAGCTTTTCGGATTTCCATCACGAAAACCAACGGTCCCTGAGGTACATCTTTCTCACCTCGTAAGACATAAAGCACATCATTCATCTTGAATTGATATACGTGCTTTTTCCAATCAATCGCTGGATTCTTCCTAGAATGCCACGCCATACCCAGGGCTATATCTGCATGAGCAAGCTTAGTCATTTCAAAATCAAGCTTCTCAGCATAGTCCTGAATACGAAGCTCCAACTGGGTAACCCTTTGGTCCCATACTTCAGCTGAACTTCCATCTGCCATCCTGACGGTATACGCATAGTCAGATGGGCTAGTCTTTAACTTCAGCCTCTTCACGAGCTTGGAGTTAATTACATTGTGAGTTGATGCTGAGTCAAACAACACAATGACATCATGATTGGCCACTTGCCCTTTCATTTTAATTAACTCCGTATCATTAAAGGCGGTATACCCCGTTGCTGCGGGCTTAGATAGGATGTTATCAGGTGCACTCGTTACTAGCTTAGCAACAGACACACATAACAAACAAGGTACTGACCTCTGAGAAGATCCCGCTAGCTGAATCTGCATTTGTTCCACTCTGGGACTTCCCTCCATCTCCACGTCGCATTCTAAGACTACCATCTCAGTCATCCAACGATCCTTATTTCGTGGACAATCCTTCCACTGATGAGGCTGAAGGCATCCAAAACACAAGCCTTCTCTCCTCGCTTTTTCTCTTTGCTCTGGGTTTAAGGGAGACTTAGACCAAGCCCGGACTGCCATTGGTGTTACTTTCCTCTTCACTCCAATGGTGGTACTTGATTTAGGAGTTTCAGATGGTTTCACCTACTTGGCTTGACCACTCGGCTGAGAACCACTCCCTTTACTAATCCACTTCTTCTTAAACCCAGATTTCTTCTGGTACCCATACTGGGTTTCGACCTGTGCAAACCTACTTGGTCTGCTGCCCTTGGCATCTTCATAGTTCAAGGCTATGGCTATTGCATCATCCAACGTGTTCGCATACTTAGCCCAAACTTCCATTTTAATCCGATCATTCAATCCAAATATGAAATCTTTCACTTGGATTGATTGAGGTAGGGGTTCATCAACCTTCATTACGCTCTCTCGAAACTTATCAGTGTATTCTGCCACTGACAAATTTCTCTGACGAAGGTTTCTATACTGATCCCAAGCTCGGGATGCTTCGTCAGGAGGTAAGAAGTGTTTCCTGAATTCTCTTTTAAACCCCTCCCAGGTAGTGGATGCAATACCATCTTTTTGTTGTTTAATCCACCACCGATCCGCTGCCTCACTAAACATGTTAGTGGCCTCGCGGATCTTCTTGATATCATTTCTGATTTCACAAATGGCGAATGCCTCGTCCCATTTGTGTAACCAGGTCTCAATGACATTAGAACTACGGTCATTCATCTGACCAGAATACTTTTCCGGACTATAATTGGCAATATTAGGTACTTTAGCCTTTCTAGGCTCAACCGTATGGACACTAGACTCCGGTTCCATTGGAGCCTTTCCTTTCTCATCTCGAGAAGGTTTGGCAGACATAGTGTGTATCACTCTTCAAAGTTCAGACGGCCCTGCATTGGCCTGTAACTGTTGCGCTAATAACTGCTGCAAGGCATCCTCAAGTAATGCAATCCTGCCAGATAAGGTGTGAGCTACTGGGCGCGACACCTGTTGGGTCGGCCGGACTCCTGACTCACCAGGATCCCTCCTGGAAGCTCCTTCTGCCTCTTCCATTCAGGTCAATGGTTGTTTTGCTTTTCTTCTTCTTCTTCTTTTTTTTTTAAAAACACCACTAAAACACTGTACTTGCAAACTGACAAAATTCAGCATACTGGCACTCCGACACAATTCCCTATACTAGGGAATACCTGCAATCCCAGATTCACACTAACTAGGCATTTGACACCAGCATATATCACAATATACCCCAAACCACTTTCCCTGGATACTATTACCCTCGGTTGCAAGAGAATTGTTAAAATCCCCACATATGAAAGAATTTATATCCCATAATCTGCTAAATGATGCCACATTTCAGCCCGAACCGTAGAAGTATGTGAGACATAAATTGAAGCAAAACGTAAGTATACCCATTTATGATGCATCTGACAATGTGGTAACGACCATGCGGGTCATTATATTCCATCAGCGGTTGTATTTCATGATGAATCAGCATTGCAACCCCTGAAAAAGGAAGAATGGCCAGCATAAAATATGTGAAATCCCACAAAGAAATCCTCTCAGCCTGCAAAAGAGTGCTGATTATGTTGGTGCAAAACAAACAATATGTGGCTTTTAAGTAGTGACGTAATCCTAAAGTAGCCTCCATTATTTATATTACAGAGGCCTTGAACATTTGATGAGTATGTACATGTACTCAATCAAGTAGATGTAGCATAACATCAAAGCTCAACCGACATGGCCGTGCCAAGCTGTGGGAGGCCATTATATACCTGATAGGCATTCACTTGCTCATCCTTAAGAATCATGCTAGGGGAAGAGGCGAGGCCCCAATCCATTCAAGGTGATGAACACCAAGTCATCATCCTCCACATTGGAATTACTGGAATCCAAATCCTCCGTGACTTGCATAATTTCTGCAACATAATCTATAATACTTCTATTATCTCTCCATATACCATGAAGTCTCTGCTTAAGCTGAAATTTTCTTGCTTCAGTGGTTGTATCATACATTTCTGACTTATATCCCAAGATTCTTTTGGAGCGTTGGCCTTCTTGATATGTGAGATGAGAGTTTCTGAAATGCATATCGATATCCAATGCAACACCTTCCTTGACTTCTCAACGCAAGTCCTATATGTGAGGAGATTTTCCATGCAATAGGACCAAACACTATGGTTGTCTTTTGTGAGTCTCTCACCCACAATTTGCGTAACTTGAGAGGTTTCAACCATGCTTGATTCACAAGTCTTATGCATATAATTGCTTCCAAATGCAATTCAACCACACCCAAAGTGTTGGCACTTTTCTGAATTTTCTGCACACCAATTTCCTCTCACTTCATGTGAGGCATATGGCATTCAAATCTGAAATTTTCCCTTTGCCATAAGTGCATAAACTTGCTCTATTTTTTAGCATACAAAGGCATCAATTTTGGGCATCCAACAAGCCACTTTTGGGCACCAATTCATGCATTGAGCATTGCATTCATTGCATTTTCCACTTTCTGTAAATGCATATATCAGGGCATCAAACGGCCCTCAAAATCGTCCCAAATTTGCACTGCAATAGCTTGCCAAACTGAAATTTTACCCTTCCTTTTGAGGCATCAAACGCTTCCAATATTGGGCATTCACACCCTCATATGCATCCTTCAACATAAATTTTTGGATTAGGCCTTAACCAAACTGCATAAATGCTGAGCTTTTCATGCATTGCATGGTGTATCCCATATGGAGCTTGCTGTAACGGTTTTCTTTAATACTTAATAGAAGTCTCTTTTTGGAAAAAAAAAACCTGCATAAATGCATCCACACTTTACCACCCGGGCATTCAACTTCCGGTATCCACCGTGCTACCCACGGGAGCTATGCCAATTTTTGCAATAAAGAAAGAAAAATCACAATTTAAGCTCACATAGCGCAATGGCATCTTACTTGGTCTCTACCGACAATGGTAGATAATGACTACCCTTCTCTCTTGAACAAAATTAATGAAATGCTCTTGGCATGCCACAATATTTGCAATCCAAAGTGAGATTAAGGTTCTCAACACATATGTAAAAGGGAGCCAAGAGACTAAGGTCCACAAAACATACGCTCATTCAGACTGTGCTTACTTGAACACCCAACCTTTGCTTTCACTATGATCTTTGATTCCTAATTCAAGCAACTGAGTAAACTTTCAACGCTTCTACATTCAGACTCTCCCAATCGAGCTAGCACCATTTCACACAATGGCACCCCACCGCAGCCTGATCACTTACATGCAACAAAACAACTGTCCCATTCTTGTGATTCCTGCAAGAAGAGATGGATCATGCAACACAAGCCAGACGATGGAGAATAGCAAAGAGCAGTGTGATTGCAAGTATCCACCTCTATTCTTGCCTTGCTTTTAGGCAGATTTGTGAACATGGCCAGGAGATTAGATCAAAGAAAAGACGAAATGCGCTGAGTACACTCTTGCAAATCAGCCTCTATGGTATCAATTTTGCTCAATCAGTGAGCTGCCAGCAACTGAGTGTTGGAAGCTAAGCCTAGTCTGCAATGTGCATAGGTAGTTCCGCAAGGTGTAGAGGTAGGGGCTCCCCCTTGTTGGTGCCCATCTCAAACGAACAACTTATCTGTTTCACACATGAACATGCAAAAAGGGGTCAGTGACTGTTCATCCTTGTCTTCTTAAGGCCCAAGTTCTTTCCTAAAATTTTGCTCTAAATCAATTTGCAGTTTGGTTGGCCGACGTCAACTCCTTTAACTTCAACTTGCTTCACAGAAGACTCAAGACATTACGGTATGCCTCTCTGCTGATACTAGCCGATTGAATGGAGTGCCCGACTCTATAGCTCATCTACAAATGCGCAAATGCAAATGTCTCTTTGTCTCCAGTGTGCTTCCTTTTGGTGCCTTCTAGATGAGCCAGTAACCACTAATAGTTTGCTGCCTCCAACGCAATCAAGGAACTATGGACAAATGTCGCTGCTGAAATACAACCTTGTATTTCTCGCCTTCTTTCAGATCCTTCCCATCTTTAATGAGAGTCTCCGGATTCCTATTTCTCAACCTGGTTTTGTTCTGAAAACTTTTGGATGCCGAGTTGCAGTCAGGACTATTTAGAGGATCAATTGCTGGCTTGCTAGATCTCTACACCTACCTCTCATACTTTGGAGGCTCTGATACCAAGCTGAAGAGAAAATGCACATAGATCACAAAAAGGGAGAAAGAGATGCTCATGAACAATTCTCCTTCATTACGGGATGCCCACCCCTATTACTCCACACACTTTTTTTTTTTATTTTTAAAAGTGAAATCTTTATATTTCTGTGTGGGAAACCTCAAAAGAGGTAAAAACCCACCAATAAGTACAAGAAAAAAGTTTTACAAGTAAAACCTCAGAGCAAAAGTCATGAGGTAGCCAAGTAAAAAGTTACATATCAAGCTGGAGGAGAGTCAAACACAGCATCCTCCAGCTTCAAATTGTTTTGCTGTAAAAACCCACACACAATCTTACGTTCTTCTTACACCTCTTGAACAAGAAGGTCCTTAAGGTCCTTTACATATATGCTTTAAAGAAGCCACGTCATCAAGACATAACCCACACTCACATCCATCTATTGACACTCTATACATCAACATACTGGGAATCTATGAAAAATAAGACTTTGATAGTCCTTAGTAGGCATCCATGGATAACATGTGCAAACTCATTCCCCAAAAAGAGAGGCGATTTTTCCAAGAGTTGTTGCTTGTATTGAGCATCCGTGACATGACCTCATAGGATCCTCTATGCCTCAGCAGAACATCCCTTGAGCAGGGATTTTAACCATTGTGCTACATCTCTTCGATCAGGCATATATCTTGGAAAAAACAATACCACCACTCTTTGAGCCAAACTCATGACAGGTGCATACAAAACTTGCCCCAAGACAAAGACCCGAAACTCTGGGACAAGTTAATCTCCCCAAGCTTGATTATTCCATAAAAACATTCCTGCACAGTATCCTGACCCGGGACAGAGACCCGAAACTCTGGGATAGGTTAATCTCCCCAAGCTTGATTACTCCATAAAAACTATCCTGCAAAGTATCAGCAAACGGTTGCAGCTCTGGATTTGCACATTGCTCTCCCTAAGCAGGTATACTAGATGGCTTTTTTGTGGTCCCATAGACCTGTGACTTTCTTTCTTTCTTTCTTTCTCGACTTTCTACAACCAAAACCTGCTGGCGCTTAAGGTTACCCCTCTTGTATTGAGCAATATCCATTTGGAGCAGCAAAAGACCCCACCAACAGGGGAAAAAACCAGGATATATGGACAGCAAATGGGGCCTAAAAGACAGAGTTTATGAATGGGAGAAAGAAAGAAAGAAAGAAAGAAATTTTATTAAAGTCTTCGGGAGACCGTGAAGGTCTATGAGACTAAAGATAACTGATACAATGAGCATAACGGTGGTGGTCTCAAAACGGGCCAGCCAACCGTTTCAACAAAAAAGAAGTTATGAAGGACTGTGTGTCTAGTACTGATACAAAAAATATGTGTCTACCTCCAGATGATACTAAAAAGAAGGGAGGTGCACCAAAAATGGGACAGAGGGGGGAGATACAATATACATGTGCAGGTGGTGATCGTCAGAGACGAATCATAGAGGGGCCGTCAAATGAGAAGTCGGAAAAAACCCTGCGATAGATGATTGGCCTCTGACGCCACACGGCCTAGTCGAGCTCGGTCGTCGGGGGTGGCGGGTGGCCCTGTGGATGAGGGCAACGGTAACCCCGGTGGGGCGGGCAGAGAGCAGAGACGAGATGTCATGGACCTGGATGTGTGAGTCTGTCCGCTGGCGCAGCTGTCATGGCTCTGGCTCTCGCTCACGTCCGCGTTGTCGGCCAGACTGAGAAGAGGTATCCTGTGACTGGAAGAAGTCATTGATAGGTCGCTGGGTGTCCTCACGCTGCGTGCGATGCTCGTGTCGTTGTGCTCGGAGAGAGGTATCTCGGTGGCGAGTCATCTCATGTAGGAAAGCAGCTAGGCATCACTGATCCGGGAACTGCAGCATGTGTGAGAGGGAGCCGAATCCGTCGCAGAAGAGGCAATGATACCGGCCTCGAATGGCATAATAGATAGGACATCTGAAAGCAAAGTGCTCCTTCGACTCGATCTCCTGCAAGTCGTAAAGTGGGCAAAGGCGGTTCTCTCATGGGATACCCTTTGCGCGTCCGCTCTCAATCCGTAATCGGTGTGACGAGACCCTAAACTGACCGAGGGAGATCCGGAGCGCATGTGGTAGATGAAGCTGTGTGTAACCCGGAGGTGTGATGAAGCCCTCCTGTGAGATCTGGAGACAGTGTCGGTGGTAGAAGTCGAGCTTCACAGGAAGCTCGGAGTGAAGAAACCATGTCCGCCAAGTGTGGAGCTGGAGCAAATCCGCTCAAATGAGCCGGTTAACCTCTTGGTCAGTGGGGGAGAGGGGAGATGGTGGAGCGTCGAGGCTGTACTGAAAAGGAGGCAACCGGTCTAAGTCGAGGCCCAGTCGGGTGAACCAACTGGAAAGACGACTATACCAGCATCGCTAGTCCCCATCAACGGATAAGGCCATAGAGGAGGATAGGGCTAGCCAAAGTAGGCGGAGGTGACCGTCGGCGGAGGAGCTGAAACCCCTAACTCTGTGGAGATAGGTGATAGCCTGAAAAGCCGCATCAAGCTGTAGGGGTGAGGCGCCAAACTCTACTAGAATGATCTGGTGTGGTACCGATGGTTTGCTGCGGATCATCCGAGCAAACATCAGTATGTGTAGGCGCTCGACTCGAGCCCACTCTGTGTCTGAAAGGTCGACTCCCCACCAAGGGCTACCGTACATGCCTGCTGGGTGGACCAAAGAATCAAAAAGGAGAGGCTTGGTCCGCGGGTCTTGGAAGTGGGAGTGGTAGCACTGTCGCTCCAACCTGGCAAGAGCGGCGTATCCCCGGCTGATGCTGGCCTGCATGGCCAGGCGCATCATGAAGATCGGGCCTGAGAAGACAACGCCCAGGTATGTGTAAGAGTCAACTATCTCAATAGGGTCGCCGGCGAAGAGGAACTGCTCTCGGTGCATAGCGGGTCTGGAAGTGTTGAAGATCATCACCTTGGTTTTCCCAAGGTTGACCTTCAAGTCATGTGTATCATAGAAGACCTGAAGTCCATCCAGGTGTCGTTGAAGACCAGTAGCAGAAGAGGATAGTAGTACTACATCGTCTACGTATAGGAGAATCTGGATGACAGCCTCCGCGAGAGAGCAGCCTGCACCCCCGAATGTCCTGATGGAGTGTGTTTTAAAGACAAGAGAAAGAAAGGCTTAAGGACAGGAGATAAGTGCAAAAAAACAGAGACAGAAAAGGCATATTAATAGAAATATCTGAGGGTATAAAACAGGGAAAAAAGAGAGGCTATGGTGCAGGGAAGAGCAGAGGCAGAAATTTAGGGCAAAAGTGCCCACACACAACACACCCAAAAGTGCACACACAGTTGGCAGCAGCAGATAGGAATTAAAAAGGTGGCGGGGAGTGGTAGAGAGAGCTCACAGGAGAGGAATAAACAGCAGGTGCTTGCGACGGAGAAGGCACCTCAAGGAAGGCTGCACATAGACCAAGAGACGCCCCATACAGCAGGTCGCGGCAGATGCAGAGGTCTAAATAGGGGTCGATAGATGTAGAGGCTTGCCCAAGGCTTCTCGGAAGATGATAACACCCTAGAAGGTGGCACAGATGAAGGGCACCACCCTAGAAGGCCCTGGAGCGCACACACCCTTCTCGCTACCTCTTGGGTATACACACACGTGTGTACACACACTTTTTTTTTTGAAAAGCAGTTGTATTTATATTATATGTGCAGCACCATAAGAGAGGGGATGCTGTTACAGAATCAGAAAAGGTGATTGTACAACAAATATGTAGTGTTGTCAATATGATGAGCTCGTAGGCAATCAAAAAACGATTGCCGTATAACGATGTAGAACTTGAGAAAAGGCAGGTCACCAGAGGCTCTTTGATTGCGGTCCTTCCATAAAGTCCATAGAGACCAATAGCAAACCTAGCTGAAATAAAGGTCATAATTTGACCGGATGGGTGCCATCCAAGAGCCAAAAAAGCCTACCAAAAGTAGCACCAGGAAAGCACGACCGCACAACAGCCTCTGTAGAATGAATAAAAAATCTCTAGGCTCAGGGCGTCGCCAAAAGATGTGAGGCACCGATTCCCGGGGAGTAAAGCGTCCATATGAGCAGTAGGAAAACCTCCCCCAATAACTCTCCAGAGGAAAACCTGTTGGCGAAGGAGAAGTTTGCAAGTCCATACAAGCAGCAATCTATTCCTCCACCATCCAAGACTGTGATGCATAGACCAAACGTGATTCGCACAGGCCGAAAACCAAGAGAGGGGTACAAAATCCTGTATAAACTAGCGACTGTAATGGAAGCCAATGATAAGGGACGAGTTCTTTGAGAATCAGCAAATTAAGCTCAATCTTGTAAACGGTCCTAAAGCTCAAGTGACGGAATCGGCTGAAAATCTTGAAACAAATGAGATACTAAATGCCAATAAGGACGTAATGAAATCCAAATGAAACCGATGAGCTGCCTTAGGATAAGGCATTACATATTTTGTGCCATCCAACACGTCACCAACAAAACAAATGCCTTTTGACTAACACACACACACACACACACACATTTTTTTTGTGACTACCTTGCAAGGCAGTGCTCTTCTGAGACTTTTGTAAAAAAGTGTCCTCCCATTTGGACACCCATGCCTTGATTAACGACTTTCTATTTTAGGTTTGCTCGTGTGAGTACTCTCTCTCTCTCTCTCAGGGCGGCCAAATAGTAGCACGACCTCCAAAAGAAGCCCCTGCAATAAGTACTAGGGCTCTCAGCCCCCCCCACCATCTGTGACAGGGCTGGAGGCCCTCGAAACACCAGCAAACTGCGCGAGGGGGCTCCTGGCCCCCCCCCTGTGAGCTGCTATCTCTGTCCAAACACCCCCAACTGCCCTTGGATTGCTCAAGGGCTGCCATGGACAGCTCCAAAGGTGTGGACAAACCCATAAGACCACACAGAAGGACCTGCAAAATAAAGAACAAAATCATCATGATGACGAGGAGCTATGTAAAAGCTCTTGAAAGTGCAATGACAATCTACTTGGCTGGCTTACCACCCAAGCATGCTTCCGAGGTCTTGACTCACCTCAGTAAAATTTGTGTGGCTTTGATTGACAAAGTAGATAGCCTCAAGACCAACAATGTGGCACTGATGGCAGAAAAAGCACACATTGACAAAACATTGAATGAAATCAAGAAACAAGGAGGACATATGCAAGAGGAATGGAGGAAGGAGAAAAGCAAGAAAGATGGATGGGAGAAGGAGAAAGAAACATGGGAAGCTAAAAAGAACAGCCTCAATGACAAAATGCAAGCCATGGGGACATAATTACAGCAGCTGAGGGACATGCAAGGGACACTGGAAGGGACGTGCAAGGCAATGGAAGAGCTGAAATATGAGAATGAGAAGCTCATGAAGGAGATTCTTGCCTTACAGAGTACCTGACAAGGGAAGCATGCTGAGTTCACACAACAAATCACTAAAGGGAATGCAGATGTGCTAGAATGGAAGAATGTGGTTAAGAAGGGTGCAGCAGCCCCCAAGAAAGAGATCATCTTTGAAGCTCTGAAGGAAGAGAAAAGAAGGAACAGCAAGGCTTTAAATGTCTAAGTCAGAGGCTTAACAGTTGGAGACACCCCCATGTCAGATGCCATCAAGATTTTGTTTACCAAAATAGGAGTCAACCTCACATGCGAGACAGCATGGAGGGTTGGTAAAGTTGAGGCCCCAACAAGACCCCTTGTTATGAAACTCCAAACAGCTGTGGACAGGTCTACCCTCATGAGCATGAGGGCAACCTTGAAGGGGACCAGAATATACTTGGATGATGACCTCACACTGCTGCAGCAGGAACATCGGAGAGAGGGAATGGTTCGGGTTATGGCAGCAAGAGACGCAGGTAAATGGGCTGCCTACGGGGATGGAAAAGTGATTATCAAAGAGACAGCAGACGGGAGAAAGGGAAGGAAGAGAAGGAGAAATAGACAGCACACGACAGTGTCAGACCCAGGAGAAGAGAGCACAAGGAGGATTGAAAATGGTAGTTTAGCACAGCAATGGCACCCTCTGGTCTGACTCAAGAGGTTTCCTTGAGACATACATTGACAGGGACATGGTTTTCTATACCGAGACACACGAGAGTCCAGAGAGAGGGCTGCCCACCGTGACAGGATAAACGTGGAAGTCTGCCCATAGGAGGGAACTGAGGACGGATAGTGGAGTACGAGGCTCTAGGGTGTGGCTGTCCTCTTCAAATCAGCTCTTAGGCCACTCCTTTTAGTGGTTAGGAAAGAGGAACATGCACGGCACATGTGGATTAGAGTTCAGCTACCAAAGGTATGACCGATCTTGATTGCCTCCGAATACATCATCCTATGCACGTGAGGTTGCCACAGAGGGGAACAGCTTGTATGAGAGCAGACATGACGATATCACAGAGTTCTCTAGACAAGGTGACACCCTCCTCCTTGGTGACTTCAATGCATGCACAGGGAACAACCAGGTGGGACTACTTGACTTTGCATCCGATTCCCTCATAGTACTAGAGTTAGATGCAGCTGAGCTCGGGATAGTGAGACACTCAGCAGATGCTCCACATGTGACAAGGTATGGGTGGCACCTACTTGTGATGGGAGCAGTATATGATCTGATCATATACAATGGTCTTCAGAGATGGCCATCATCCGGTGGACTCACTTATTTCCCACATGGGGGGGGACAAGCACAGTGGACTACCTGATGGGCTCCCTTGCCTTCGATCTCAGATTCACGACTTTTTAGTACCCCCTCCCCCACTTGGTGCTGATCACTATACCTGACATTCTGTATTTCCAGTACCTGGCCAGCCAAAGACAGAGTCCTTCATGCGCCCACTCGGACTCATGTTCAATTTGACCGGACTCTCGATCCAGTTTACGTGAGTCACTTAGCTTGAGAGCTTCCGGCCCTACATGGAGCGGAGGTAGATCTTGCTCAGGTTCCAGTCACTTTGGTTTCAGTGGTACACGAGGCTGCGATCATATCTTTCCCTACGACTCGACCCACACATGCTCTGGTTGGTAAGATGCCTCAGAATTCCTGGTATGATGATGAATAGACGCGGAAACCACACACGGCGCGTGGGGTGACTAGAGCAAGCACGATTGATGTTCGGCCTATCTCAGCCCTCCTCAGAGGGGACCGCCAAAGACGAGGCATTACTCTCGATGTAGCCCATCTGATACAGAGATCCAGGAGAGCGCGCTCCCCGCCACCGCGGGAGACAGCCTGGTAGACACAGATACGTGAGCTCTTTGCATCACATCAGATGGCCATCAGGGAGCCAGGCCCCAATATCGAACCCATGTGAAGAAAAGATGAAACTCCAGCCTTGATGGATAAATGCCAAATATCCATAAGAGCTTTGTTAAAAGTAAGCAGTAGGGAATTTGTCTGGAAGACACTGTTGTAAAAGAAGCAAAAAGTCACGAGTGACAAGGCAGTGCCAAAAGAGATGGATCAAGGATTCCCTAGGAGCGAGACATGTGTGAACACAGCAAGAGTGATATGTCGTCGTGCTAGGAGTTGACCAAATGGAATAACCCCTAACATCACCCGCCATAGAAACACCAACCCCCCCCCCCCCCATACACACTTTTTTTGTGAGAAGAAATCTTTTATTTCTATACAATAATTACATTCATAGCTGCCTCAAAAGCGAAGTAGCTACTACTCAAGAAAAGATCTCAGTATAGGCTGTATACACATCCTGATCAATCAAACGAGTCTGAAAACAATCGTAGAATGATTGTTGCAGAGATCGTTTGAAAAAAAGAAAGGATGAAAATCCCCCCCCCCCCCATACACACACACACATCTATACGAGTTAATGATGAGATGAAGTATATGAGATATGTATTATCAATCTTGATGTATGTTGTTTTCTTTAATGGGAAAAAGAGGGTGAAGTTGTCACTACGAGACCGAAAGGAGAGATTTCGGAGAGCTACAAAAATTGGAGTGAGAGTGCTTGCTTGGAAAACAGCAGTGCATTGTAACCCTTTGCAATTTCGGCAAGTACCTGTCTCAAGGACACAGGTGCAAAGTGTACCAGTCAAGTGTCTCTTAAAGGCATCCCTACCATTCAATAGATCCAACCACATGGCCTCTCTACGGGTCACTCAACCATGGTTTCATGCAAAAATATCCAATTCCGATCTCTTTTGTCTTTCTAGCAAATGGCTGACAATAGGGACACCATTTCAGGGTCCCTAGCGGTTGCCAAGATCTCTATGTCAAATTTAGAAGACGGAAATAGAAGCAATAGGGATCATCATGCTCCTTAGATGGTCCACTGGTAGTCACAGAAATAGGAATATCAAAAGCATATTTTGGTGGTATTCTTTGTATGTGAGGTGCCAATGTCTTTGTGGCCTCTTTGTCGTACTACCCAAATTGTCTTTCTTTAAGTGTCCTTTCATATCAGATTTTCACTCTGGTTTTGTTGTCACTATTGCTCTAGATATAACATCGGGTATGTATTTGCATTCTCAGTCTATGAGTGATGTTTTGTTGCTTCCTTGTTATTGTATTGTAACTTATTATTTTTCAAAAACATCCTTCAACTGCTCCCATTACTAATACATTGGCCTCAACGCTGTCCGCATAATTTGATAATTTGCAGGTCTCACGTTTTGTTCCAGTATTGTTTGCAGTCATTGCTTGGATAAATTCTATGTAATACCTGATATAGTATTTTTAACGTTTACCTTGCACACTCTCGACTTTCTCAATTTCATGATTAAATAATTTTGCAAAATACTCACTGTTGTCCTGCTTTTTAAAGAGGTAGCACATGTGTATAAGGTTCCAAAACTATTTCCGTCTCCTTGCATGCCTCCTCTCTCACATTTCTCTTAACTTCTCTTCAATGTGTACTGTATCTCATTCTTGGGAAACTAATGGTCATTTAAGAGAGTCAGCTCTTTATATTCTAGTCGAATTACCTTGCCAATGACTGCAAGGAAGACACCCCATTTATCCCTTAAGGTACAGCAGTGGAATGGCCATTGCCTGGTTTACTTTTGGTTGGTGGCAGTGGAATGAGTAGCTCTCCTGGAATGACATATAATGTACCTATTTCTCTCCGGAATATTAGAGCTGATTTACTTGTTTTCTATATGAGAGAGATTTCTACTTGTCTTTTCTTTTCTTTTTTCTTGTGTGTGTGTGGGGTTGTCGTCGCAATGGAGCTGGGATTGGATGAACATGATTTGGTTGCTGTCGGGCCCTCAGGAGATGATTGGCTCAGAGCACTGAGCACTGTCTACTTTTTTATTCTACAAAAGGTAGTAATTTGTCAGTCAAGATAAGAGCAACAGATTGATGATTCTACATTCCTGCACAGTTTAGGAGAAAGGCCAAGCTGTACTTCGGAGATTGTATTTTGATTGAAACCATTGCAACTTATATTTATCTCTAGTGATTTGGTGTATACTTCTTGGCTTCCTTTCAGGATGTGCAAGTAATGGGTACCTTTGATGGTTGGACCCAGGGTGAGCAGATGTCTCCTGAGAACACCGGCTCCTTCAACAAGTTTTCTACCAGGCTCAAGCTTCGCCCTGGACGGTAGGAAGACACACATTGATGCATATTTGGATGTGGAAAGAAATCTATTCCTTTGTGTTAAAAACTCAACTTTGAAGCCATGAAAACTTATTATTGACAGCCATCAACCTCTGTGGAGTCCAGGTATGAAATAAAGTTCCTGGTGGATGGAGAATGGCATATTTCACCAGAATGGCCCACTGTAGGGGAAGGGCTGACTATGAATAACGTGCTAGTTGTGGAATGAATACCATTTAAAAGATGCCTCCAGTGTTTTCTATTTATGACTTATCAATCTGAGATTATTTTATGCACCTTGCGATATAACCCATTGACAAATTTGTGCATTATTGATACAATCAAGAGTAATGAGAACTTTGAAGCACCACCATTACAAAATAGCTTAGATCGAATTTCCATTATCTCACACATGGACGACAAGTGCATTCTCAAGGTCAAAAGGCCTTCAAGTTGCCTCACATGGGATACTTATGTTGAAACGTATAGTCTAATGTTCCAAAACTCTTTCGAATTTCTCATGTAATTGCAAGTCTTCTTTCATGTTATCTTTCTAATGGGTTCTCTTCAAAGATGCAGTTTTTCTCCAGTTGCTTATTTTGGAAGGTTTTTTATTTTTTTATTTATAAATTTCTAAACGCCTGCAGAGAGCGATGTCGCATATTCATGGAAAATATGGTATCCGAGGAAAGTTTACTTGTGAGAGCTGAACTTGAATCGATTAACTACCTACGTTTATACTCAAAGCTTGTCTGTCAAAGGGTTGACTTATTTTTACATCAGAAATCTTCATGATCAAGTCATTGGAGTGTTATAAGTGTAAAAATGAGGCCAGGTTGCACGCCCTTCATCCGCAGCATGGCCATCATATCCCTTTTTCGTGCCCGCTCCAAACACACGCAATTTAAAAAAAAGAGAAAATGTACATTCGAAGCTTCCCCAAAACACGAATCATGTTAAAATCCATTTGTCATTGTATTCCAAGGAACCGTCCCAAAGGAAGGGACAACCAGCTACAAAACATCAGAAAATGTCATTATATGACAAGAAGGTAGGATAATTTATGTCCCAAGCGTGTGCAGACAATCGTTTGTCTACACACTCTAGATATAGGTTATCCTGCCTTCTTTGGTGGTAAGGCATATGCTATGTGAATGATGTGCTAGATTTTCTTTTCCTATAGCTGTCAGGCAGTATGTATGATATGGGGCAGCATTACAGGCCTCTATGGCTTTTATTATCACAGATGCTCCATGACTTTCAGCGAATACCTCGACTACTCCAAACACACGCACAAACAAAGCCATACACGATAGAAATAGTTTCCAAAAATCTTGATCAAAAGAGTAATTTGTAATACAACCAATGAAAAGTACTAGAAGTGGTACTTAGACTTGTAATATGCTTTAGTAGTTTATTTGCCATGAACTGTCTTCTTCAATGTATGGGGGGACATACTTCAATTTACTTTCAATTTTCAATGTATGGGGGGACATACAGTTCGTCAACTTTATTAGCATTGGCTCTCCTAGAGACAATGCTTTAGGGTTGAGTTGAGTGGGAGTTTTGTGATTATTCTTAGTTTTTAAGGAATTTTTATTAAGAATTTCTAAAATTCTTAACCTCTACTTTTAGATGGCTCTTGTCTTTTTAGCTTTTAGCTTATGTGTGGTTGTTGGCTTTTCAGCTTGTGTGTGGTTGTTGGCTTTTCAGCTTTCAGCTTGTGTGTGCTTTTTACCCACCTCCAACATGGCTGTAAATCAATTCAGCTCCCTCCATGCTTGAGCTCTCCCAATAACGGTTGCCTTGGCTTCCTCCAGCCACAAGTCACTTCAAGCTTTCTGGTCGCTCATCTAGGTCTCGCATGTTGGATTGTGAGGAAGGCACTAAAGCCAATTCGCCTATTAACTCTTGAAGCCGTTGCTTGAAAAAAAAAAAACTATCCAGAGAGCCGTTTGTTAGAAAAGCAAGTTTGCCTGTTTAAAAAAATTCTGTTTTCTTGTTGAAAGGGCTTTATGCCAGCCAAACGGGCTTTATGCTTGTCGGTGAAGAGATTGTCGTCTACTAGATTTGTTTATAAAAATAAAGCAAAAAAAAACCCTAGAAAGTTGACATCAAAATTTTGCAGGTATCAGTTGTAAAACCTTCAAGGAAAAATAATGCCGATTTACCTTTCAATTTTAAATTATAGTTTTTTTTTTAATAAAGGCAATGGATTTGCAGTCAGTGTGAGCATGCAAATAACTATAGAACCTTAGCAAAGCCTAATGGATCTTGCGAATCCTCCAAGCGTTTCTTTTTTATTATTTATTATTGAACAATTGACAGTGTCTAAAGACCCATAAAACCCATAAGTTGGAGCCAGTGCTTTCATGCATACATGCACCCTTGTTTTATTCCTATTTGATTTGGACCATGGAAGCTAATTAACTTATGTTTATCCATGGATTAATTCATTTATTTGGGTTAATTAATTTGTAAAAAGCTATGTCTAAGAGGAGTGTACATTATTCAAAAGGGTAGGATTTGAATCCACAATGTTGTCTTTCCCACATGTGAGCCCCACCACTAAGTTATAGAGTAGAAAAGCATACCTAGTGGTAACTAAAATATTATAAATGGTCCCTTTTTCCCATCCCCCGTTAGTACATGAGTTCTTCTTTAAAGCCCCCTCAAATGGGCCCTCCTCCTTCAGCACGTACCTTCTTCTTTAATGCCCCCTTCTTAAGTGGCCCCACTTAATTGAAACTACTCCCTCCCCCCTTTATCCCTTAGTTTAATCATGACCTTTCCCTCTTCCTTTTCATCCCTCTTCTTTTCTCCACAACTAATTATTGGGAAATTTCCACCTTTTTAATGTATGGGAGGACATACTTGTATTGTATTCTATTAACTTTCCCTTATTCTACCATAGGATATGCGTGTCGCTTGATATTTTTTCATAGATGACAACATCACAAATAAAACATGTTCATCAAATCATGGATCCTTGACATATGGTTTGTTATCAAGCAATATGTTGCAAGCATGCCATCATGTACTTTTTGGCAAGTCGGAATTATGGAATTTTCAATCTATACATTGATAAATTAAAGGTCACCTTGCGCAAGATGAAAGAGAGTAGTTCTCACCTAAAACTTCCTAAGCCCTTTGCAAATGATTTGCGACATGTGTAAGCATTGAGTTGCAAACAACCGATAGCTTAAGATTGCACCATCGTAGGTAGGTAGACAAGTAAATAGAAACTCGAGAGCAAGCTAAGAACGATGATGTTTATATATAATACGAGTAGCATGATCCGTCTACTACGGGTCCCAAGGTGGGTGCCAGGTGGCCATGTGATGTTGATCAAGGGGCAAACATACATGTGTGCACACAAAAGTAGTGGTGTCTATTTGTGGAAACCTTTAATGCTCGTGAACATCATCAAATAACATCTAAGTATGAGCCAAGTATCTTCTCCTCAAATTGATTTAAACCATGGCTCCTCTCATTATATAGAGGATGCCAATTTATTTCCAACATCCATGTCTAAATCAAGAGATTTTTTATTGTTTTCTCTAAGGGTATTAAGCTTATTAGGATTTGTTGTAGAGGCTTCACCATAAAAAGCTTGTTGAAAGAGATTCTAGGACCATAAGCCTAATCGTCTTTGCTAAGAACTTCACTTAAATAAACTAACAACGAAGACTTACGGTGAAGAAATCAACTTTGGCCTAGTCCAATTTATGCCCAATCATTCTCCCATAATAACCTAGTAGCATGGAGCAAGTTTAACAATTTTATGTAACTTCAAGATGATTGGCCTTCTCTCTCTTGAGCTCCTTGTGACATACTTCATGATTATTCAAAGAATCACCACTAAGTACTCAACTGATTAACAACTTCAATAAACATTCTTGGAACCAATTGGCATCGACCGATGTTGTCCTCATAGAAAAAACAAATTCTACTTTGAAATCGGCATTAACCTCATGTCCTACATCTTTCATGCTTTAAAAGTTGGTCCAAGACACCAATTGCTTGCCCATGTCATTGGTAAATGAAAGATCCACCACCGTCCAAGAAGTTGAATGGGAAGGAGACATTGAAGTTAATGGGTATGAGGTAGGTGAAGGACTGGCCGATATGGATGAGGATGAACATCTTGCTTATTATTCGAGTCCAAAAATTCCTCATCTCCTGAAACCAAGGTAGCTTTGGAGTTCAGATGTTCCACTAAAGCCAAAGAGACTATCGAAACCTCTCTAAAGCTAGTCTATCACTTCTCAAGTCGATGCTTGCATCATCCAGAAGCTCAAAGGAACAAATTGTGATGATTTGATCGAGAGGTGAGCTAGAGCAGAGGTGCTACAGACACAAAAGGGATCCACCAAACCAGACTTGCACTCTTTACATCCTAGCATCACATAAATCAAAACGTGTTGACATGTGGAGTTTTCAAATTAAGTCAAATCTGATGTGAACTACAACCATTGCTCTCCCAAAGGGAAACCCATGCATGATGCAAATATGAGTAACTACCTCAACTTTATTGGGCATGCATCTGCTGAGATTAGCATATAGTTGGCATGTTGGGCAAGGCTAAATCTACTGAGATTATTGTATGATTGGCAGTTAGGCAAGGAAATGAAAAATAGGATGCCACTTGGCACTGACTTGCTACCTTAAAGATAAGAAATTTTAGTTAGATAATGGTTATATCACTACACTAACCTTTGTGTTTATGATGCACACTTTGCCCATGCATCTAAATAAACTACACTAATCTTAGTTCTCATATGCCCATCATTTCTTGATTAATTTAAGGTAAGCATTTGGGGGAGAAATTAGCCCATACTTGTTTAATGATGATTCTCTCAAAATTCGTCCAGTTGAATCCCATGCATTGCTGCTAATCTTTCTATTGATGATTCACAAATTTCCTATGCATCTAAATAAGCTTCACTAATCTTGACCTAATATGCCCATCATTTTCCTCTTTTATCTTCTCAGTTTAGCTTCAATCACACAATCAAGATCAATTGATATGTGGCATGTTCTTAATTTTTACAATCATGCCCTACTTTGACAGTGTAATAGAATCTTCTTAGCATTTTATTGCCCTCCTATCGAGAAACTCCACACGCCCTCTACATGATAGAATATGCCCATCATTTTTCTATTTTATCTTCTCGTTTTAGCTTCAATCATGCACTTAATCAAGATCAATTGATATATGGCATGTTCTCAATTTTTACAATCCTACCCTGCTTTGACATGTATAATAGAATCTTCTTAGCATTTCCTTGCCCTCCGGCCAAGAAACACCACATGATAGATTTCAACTAATTAACATAAGCTACAAATACATAGACTACGTTGCTCATATAAATACCTGGATAGGACGCTTATGTATATGTATATATATATACACATATATATGTGTGTGTGTGTGTCTATATATATATATATACACACACAAAATGCTCTCTCTCTCTCTCTCTCTCTCTCTCTCTCTCTCTCTCTCTCTCTCTCTCTCTCGTTCATTTGCCACCTCTGCAAGTCCGTGTCGCTGCCAAGTCATCTAGAGTAGTTTGCCACACCATGTCATTCATTGTTTGCCACACCACATCTGTCGTCTATTATGCCACATCATTTGTCTCTTGCAGGCCTCGTTGGCATGCGTCAACTCGCCATGTCACCCTCATGATAAGTCCGACTACGTGCCACATCATGGATCTGTAGGACCCTCACAGTCAATCCAACTCCGCGCTACCATGCACTGCAGCAAGTGCCTCTCTGGAGTCGGCATTGTAACTCGTGCCACATCATCATGGGCAGGTTGTAAGTCATCTGATCCGTGCTGTTGTTTGAGTTTGTCGAGTGTCACATTGCAAGGCTATTGGGTGTCACACGCACTGCCACGTGTCCGCTATTGCTATTGCTACTGTGCAATTTGGCAGGCTGCTATGTGTCACGCATGCTGCCACATGTCATCACTTGCATTGCACCCTCCTCTTTCTGGCTCAACCTATGCCTGGCCCGAGATCTAACGGTGAATTTTTGTTTTGATGATGATCGAACGTCGTGGAAGCTCTAGAACCTCCAAAGCTCCCCGACACTCCACTCGAACGCCTAGAATTTTGTCCCCGAGCCAACCCTTCCTTTATAGATAGTATAGAAGCATAGTAAGGATCACACAATAATATATATATAGCATAACAATGCTAACAGAATAGAACTTTTAAGCCATTCATGTGGGAGTGACGCTGCCGAGACGAAGCAACTATGCCCCCTGGGCGTCGACATTCCCCAAAGCCCACTCCCTTAGCTTTTAATGATTGTCCTCTTCCTAAAGGTCCCCGTCATGATGACGCTCCTCAAGATGATTCCAATTTCCACGATGGAAATCTCGCATGTGCCTGATTCCTACATAGACATCACTAAGCATGGTGAATGGGGTACTGAGATTGTAGATGGAACTAGTCTACAAGGTAAATGCAGATTGGTGCATTCGATTGCTAGTAACTCCACAAATGTCTCCAGGAATGTTTCATTCAGCAAATTTTGGTAGGGCTTCCTCGCGTCTTCATCTGGTACATCACCTCCCTTCGTTCGCTTGAAGTTCAAAGGATCCAATGGAATTGTAGTATTTGATGTTCCCCTCACAAGACAGATTATATGGCAGCAACTGAATTGCGCAATGAGCACTGCATAGCAACGTAAGATGCCATTGAAAATCTATAGAAAACAGTCACAAATTAGACGCAAATGATTACCGCACCAAACAATTGAAAAGATGGCATGGCGTAGTTCGTTGCATGTGCCAGAGAACTTACATCCTCGCTGCTGCAAAAGGCGCACAGCTGATGAAGAAGATGACCAAGATGAAGGAGAGGTGACCAAAAAAATGACCAAGATGAAAAAGGAACGGAGAGGAAGATTGAGTAAAGAACGAGCTAGGTGGTGACAAAGGAGGTGGAGATGAAAGCCAGCAAGGAGGAGGGGCCATATGAGACACCCATTTGTAATGGGAACTTTGGCTTTTGGCATGAGCCATGATCTTGTAGAACAAAAGAGAAAGTAGGATACGTAGAGATAGACAAGGCCATTTCCTCCTCTTGTAAATTTCAAGGGGCATGGAACACTTGCATAGTTTGGAGTGTTCCACATGTACATCAAACCATGGAACATAGTGGAGACTCGAGAGAGATTAGTTCATGTCAGAATTGGTGATTTTGATTGAGAGACACATATGTTTATGACCTTGTCTCGGAAATGTCATTTATATTCCAACACTACATGTAGCAATTTATATAAAAAATTTTGATAAAAGCTAGACTAATGATTTGTTGTTTAATAATATTGTATTTTAATATTGTTTCCATTTCAAACATGTTTTTTGCATCTTTTTAGAAAGTGAAGCAGACATACATCCTTGGTACGTACACGAATTTGGATGTTCAACTTGGAATACAAACACACCCATTGAGATTTAGGTAATGTGTCAGCCTCTTACATATTCGTGATACTCAATCTCGGCGCTAATATTCTCGACGATTCTAATCTCAGCGCACGGGGAAGGACCTGTTTCCTCAGATTATAACTCTTTGGGGAAGGAAGCGCACCGCCTCTCCGCCCAGACTATGTGTGGTTATATAAAGTATATTATATATATGTTCTAAATTCACGACATTTGCTTGGACCTACTATTGCCTGCTTAGTTTATAGTAAGGTATCTCCCTTTCTTGACTTTCAAAACTTATAGAAATAATATTCTTCGATTTTCATCCATCTTCTTGAGTCATGTGTAAAGAATATGAGCCCCTAGATTCATTTAAGCCCTTACAAATATGAGTCCTTAGATTGATTTTAATTAATGTTAATCATGAAAATTTTATTCAAATAGGGTAAAACCTCGTGGGTTAAAGCATATCTTTGCTTTTTAAATGCAAAAAAGCAAAAAGCATACAATTTTGAAATTCTCAACTTACTTTTTTTATTACATTGTTAATTTAAATCGACTTATTATAAAATTTGTAATTCATTCCGTCTTTCCCCTTAGACGACCTATCACACCCTAGTTTTGAGATAAGGATTCAATATTTTCTTCAGCCAACTTCTTCGATTGTGCATGATTATGAATAAATGTTGCTTCATCGCCCCTTTTTGGAGTCTAAGTTGCACTTCGTTGTTTCCTCCATGGCTAAAGAAAAGGCTCCTTGTCTAGATGGCATTTTAATTGATTTTCTGGCTCGTCTGTGGTCGTAATCTAACTACCCTTCTTAATTACTCCTGTGCAACAGGCTCCTTGCCTCAGTTAATATGAGTGTTACCAAGCTCATCCCAAAGAATTCTAATCGACTTCTCCCTTCGGATTGGTGTCCACTTACTATGCTCAATGGGGCTTACAGAATGTTGGCTAAGGCACTTTCTTTGAGGATTAAATTTCTTCTCTCCCCCTTCTTGCATCGATTTCAGTTTGGTTTTCTTCACAGTCACAATATTCATGAAGCTATTCTTAATGTTTTACTTTCAATTGATTGCGCTCTCACGCAAAACAAAGCCTTTGTAATGCTTAATTTAGATCTTGAAAAAGCATTTGATTCGAGTGGTAGAGAGGCTACAGGTAACCGTGCCATAGCTGGCCTTCTCAACGATCATTTGTCAAGTATTGCTGGTTCTTCTCCACATCCTCTGTGTGATTTTGAGCTAAGGATTCATGAAATATTACCTTTAGCCAACTTCTCCGATTGTGCATGATTATGAACAAGTGTTACTTCATCACCCCTTTTTGGAGTCTGAGTTGCACTTCGTTGTTTCCTCCATGGCTAAAGAAAAGGCTCCCTGTCCAGATGGCATTTTAATTGATTTTCTGGCATGTCTGTGGTTGTAATCTAACTACCCTTCTCAATTATTCTTGTGCGATAGGCCGCTTGCCTGCTTCAGTTAATATGAGTGCTGCCAAGCTTATCCTAAAGAATTATAGTCAGCTTCTCCCTTCAGATTGGCATCCACTTACTATGCTCAATGGGGCTTACAAAATTTTGGCTATGGCACCTTCTTTGAGGATTAAATTTCTTCTCTCCCCCTTCTTGCATCGATTTCAATTTGGTTTTCTTCACAGTCACAATATTCATGAAGCTATTCTTAATGTTTTACTTTCAATTGATTACGCTCTCACGCAAAACAAAGCCTTTGTAATGCTCAATTTAGATCTTGAAAAAGCATTCGAGTGGTAGAGAGGCTACAGGTAACTGTGCCATAGCTGGCCTTCTCAATGATCATTTGTCAAGTATTGTTGGTTCTTCTCCGCATCCTCTACCTGATTTTGAGCTAAGGATTCAATCTCTCCTTCAGCCGACTTCTCCGATTGTGCATGATTATGAACAAGTGTTCCTTGATCGCCCCTTTTCGGAGTCTAAGTTGCACTTCATTTTCTCTCCCCCTTCTTGCATCAATTTTAGTTTGGTTTTCTTCATGGTCACAATATTCATGAAGCTATTCTTAATGTTTTACTTTCAATTGATTACACTCTCATGCAAAATAAAGCCTTTGTAATGCTTAATTTAGATCTTGAAAAAGCATATGATAGGATTAGTTAGAGCTTCATGATTAGGGTCATGATGATAGGATTAGTTAGAGCTTCATGATTAGGGTCATGTAAAGGCTTGGATTTGGAGATGAATTTTGCAAGATGAGTGAGGTTCTCTTCTCCAATGCTTTGGCTATTGTCTCAGTAAATGGCCATAATTATGACTCATTCCCTCTACTATGCTTTGTGAGGCAAGGATGCCCTCTTGCTCCATTGTTGTTTGCCATTGTCATGGAACCTCTGCTATGATAGTTTTTAATTATCTATTGGTTCAAATTTACCTAATGGTTCTTAATTTTCATCCCAAATGTTTGCATATGATAATGCCAATTTCTTGGAATCTGACTCACAGAATATTCAGTGTTTTATGCAACTATACATGGAGTTTGCTGATCTTTCTGATTCTAGGGTAAATGTTTCTAAAACTAATTTTTTGTGGTTGTCCTGGGAGCCAATGCCTCGGTGGATGTCTGACTTCGGCTTTTCAATAGTATATCCCAGTACTATAGTCAGATACTTAGGTTGCCTAATAGGATTCAGTATTACTCTTCGCCAATGCTCGATTGGCTTTTCCCCAAAGTCAGTGGCAAGTTTCACAAGTGGCGTGATAAAAGGCTTTCTCTATGGGGAAGATTCATGATGTTACAACATTTGGTCCTACCAACTATTGTGTTTGTTTGTTCAGTTTTACCATTCTCTGACACGTGTCTCGCTAAGTTTGACCGGTTGGCAAGGGATTTCCTGTGGTTTGATCGATAGCATTCCTTTCCTTGGGACTATGTCACGGCTTCAAAATTTCTTGGAGGGTTGGGCTTATCTTCTGCAACTGACAGGTGTAATCATCTCTCCTGTAAGTGGGTACTTCATTTGCACTCCATGCAACCATGGTCAGTGATTAAACATTTTTGGCTCCATACAGTTGGTTCGTGTAGTTTCAGAGGCCAATGGCAATATTAGTGGGCTCGTGGTGGTTTGGAAGTTTGGGCTACATGATTGCCTCTGGAGGGGCTTTGTTCGGATTGGTAGTGATGCATTTTTGGCATTGAGCTTTTGGTTACATGGCTTCCCTTTCACTAACAATATTCCACCCTTCATTGTCAGCCCATGTCTTCTAAAAGACTATATCAGTGAGGTCTTGCGGTTTGGAGTGATTTCTGGGATGCTCGCACTGGAGATTGGTTTTCGGTTGATGAAATCTCCAACTTCTTTCTCCTTACTGCATGGAAGAGCAATTTCCTTCGTTCCATTTTTAGCAAGGTGCGAATTGATTGGCCGACTAGTTCTTCTATTCACCTTGCCCTAGATTTATAATTTTGGGTTAACACAAAGGCAAGCCAACTAATAGACGATAGCTGGCATATTTTGTTTCTCCTGCTATCCACTGTGGCATAGTTGCTACCACTATGGATGCTTGAAAGGCTTGGGCACCAAGGGATTCAGTGATATTTGGGCCATGCGGCTTCATCGGGTCTGGAGCTCTACATTTTCTCCTCGCTATACTTTTCAATTATGGTGGCTATTGGCAGACAAATTTCCTACTCGGGATCATCTTTCAAAGTGGCGCGCTCATATTTCTCCCTTATGCCCCTTTTGTCAGGTGGCCTTCAAGTCACATTTCTACCTTTTTTGAAGCTGCCTGCATGTTTGGCCAATTTGGTAGTATATTGGTTTGTGGTTAGTGCGGGGTCAGCTATTTGTGCTTCCTCATTGGAAATCAGCGTTATTGGGGGATAGAGGTCGCCTTTCTGATCTACAAATGCCTCTATGGAATCTTATGCACTCTATCATTATTCACAGACTATGGATCACTAGGAATGTTGTTGTGTTTGATCGTACTCGTTTTCCATCCAAGTTGAGAAAGCATTTAGCTTGCTGTAATTTCATTTTTATTATTTCTTTAATACAATCTTTTTGCACGCAAAAAAACTAACTAGCTAACTAACTAACTAACTAACTAACTAACTATATATATATATGTCCATAGGGATGAAGATTGGCCATAGTGGATTCTCATCATTTCAAAAGAGAGACGCAACATCAATAGGTATAGAATAACTCTAACTTGTCTTTTCACTTAATTTAAATGGTTCTAATGCAATTGTTGATGAAACTACATCATAGGTTTGGTATACTGTATTCTCAAAAAACCTTAGTGGTGTATAATGATTCATAATTCTCTCCAAATTGTTGTGCAAATCTTTTGCAAACTATTTTGGCTTTGTATCTTTCAATGCTTTCATTTGGATTGGATTTGTAAAACTATAATCCCTTTTTTGTGTGTTGTATTGTTCTTGTGCAATGCATCATTTCCTCATCCATTGCATCTGCCATTCTTGTTTCTTTAGTACATCTTCAAAATTGATTTTTCTATCTATATTATCATGATCATTGGCATTTTCCACCTAGAAGACTTTTTTTAAGGGCACATATGTCAATCCCTAGGGAGGTTTTCTTTTGGTAGTAGACTTGTCAAATTAACTTATCCTTGAATTTTTAAAATAAGAAAATGATATCCTACTACGATGATGCTATTTTAAAACTTGTGTACCCACTAAATATATTTGGGTCATACAAATGTGTAGGCTTGACTTTGATGAATTTCACTAGCACAATGCATTTTCCACCTAGAAGACTTTTAAGGGCACATATGTCAATCCCTAGGGAGGTTTTCTTTTGGTAGTAGACTTGTTAAATTAATTTATCCTTGAATTTTTAAAATAAGAAAATGATATCCTACTACAATGATGCTATTTTAAAACTTGTGTACCCACTAAATATATTTGGGTCATACAAATGTGTAGGCTTGACTTTGATGAATTTCACTAGCACAATGCATTTTCTTGATTAAACCTCCAATTCTCTTCTTGTATCAGCCTTCAGCATCATGTAGATCTTATAGTTATAGCTATCATGTGCACATAGGAGTAGATTTGGCCCGTTGCGTAGAAGAGAATTTGCAAGATTTGTGCCCTCGTGTGTTGCTTTACATCTGTGTTGTCTATGTAGACAAAATTCGCAAAGGACGTGGCTTACTTGGTGGTGATTACAGGAGCAAAGACTCGTGCACTGAGGAAAATCATGCTCCTATCTAAGATTCGTGCACTGAGGAAAATGACGCTCCTATCCTAAAGCATTAATGAAAATACACTCTTGTCTTTTAGCTTCAATATGTCTCACGATCTCTTCTCTCCTGTATCATGCACAGGACAAACTTGTAATATATTGCATGCACACATGCATGTGCACACATAGAGGTGTGTGCACTTGCATGCACATATGCATGTATGTATTTTTCACTACTATAGTTTCAGGCCAAATTGACACTACACAAAAAACTAAAAGCAACACAAAAAAATCAATGCTATTAACAAACTACATAAAGATAGCTTTGATAATCGATGCTATCTAAATAGTATCAATTTTGCTAGTGGAGTCACAATTTTTTGGTCATAAAATGATGATGGCAATGATGTGAAGTCAATTGAATTTCAACTTTGTTACCTTCACAAGGGACACATTGTGACCAGGGACCTCTTTCCCCTTGGACTTGACCCCCCCTTATTCTTGCCATCCTACATTCTTGCCCTCTTACCCCTTGCTCTCTACCTTTAGCTAAGGGAGTTGGGAGGTGGATGAGAGGGCCTTGAAGCCAAGTAAGACTTTTGCTCCCTTTAGTGCATGTTTAAGAGTTGCCACTTTCTAGAAGTTCCTAATATTGATGGATTTTCTCCTTGTAATTATATTTACAGTTCAAGCAACTATGTCGACTGCATGGCTTCATCCAAGGATTTAGTTTTGGTCATACCTTTACTATAGGTATGATATCTCCATTGGGCTACCTACGTGGAGTTCTTGGGTGGCTTTTGTACCAACCCCTATCCATACATTGTGGATCCTAGTAGCACCTACATTTTGTTTTTCTACGTGGCATGAACTTTTTAGATTTATGTTTGCCACTATTATCAACTTTGTGCACACAGGTAGTTATACAACTTTGGGTATCTCATATCCAATGTGGCATGTCATCTCCTTCACATGTGGTAGCAGCGAGTGCTCTCCAGTATTAGTAATTTCTATCACTCCATCAATGTACATAGAGATAAGATATTCTCATACGGGAGGTTGACCTTCGATAGCAATTAACATCTTGATAGAGGGAAGAGCAGAAACAACCTATGGATCCTTAGATTCAAGAGCACCTTGTTGTAGCAAGGGCATATCATCAGGTTCTTTTGGATCAGAGAGCAGAGTATGCCTTTCATGCATGGGAGTCATTTTGAACTTAGATGTGACTCAGATGTGAGGAAGAGTCAACAAAAACTTCTTCTCTACTCTTGGCTTGAGACATGGTAGAACAAGTGTTTTGTAGCTTACTAACAGTAATGGGTTTTTATAATTAGATCCTGATGCTGTCTTATGCATAGTTGCTAATTTTTATCCTCCCTTCTTTCAATAGATCCTAACATGCCTACCACAGATGAGGCCAAACGTAGAGTTTGGCAAGGTCTTCTAGCATTGGTGAAATCATATATGAGAGTCTCACTTGATGCACCTTTCATCAATCTTGGAATTCAAGACTACACTTCTTACTCTTCACAAGAGCAAGTGCCTGGGATCAGATGGGTTGACACCCTCTTTTTGCATTGCTTTTTGGGACATGATTAGGAACCCTATCACCTCAATCTTGTAGGGCATTTGGGACTCTAGTACTATGCTTGATTCACTTATAGAGGGTCCCATTCATGTTATCCCAAAGGAGGTGGGGTTGCATAAATTTGGTTTCCCAATGGAGGCCAATCCCTCTTTTGGGCATGTTCTATAAGATCTTGGCCAATGCTATCCATCTTCATTTGTAGCCCTTTCTTCTAGATCTTATTCATGATATGTAGATGGGCTTTGTGCATGGCTGAACCATTTATTATAATATCTTTACATTTTGGAAGGCTTCAGATTGGGCTATTCATAGTGGCTAGTGGCTAGCCATTCTACTCTTGGATTTTGAGAAAGCTTATGACATAGTAGATTGGGGTTTCTTAGAGGGTTCACATGTTTAAATCAAAAGGGCCGTTGCTTTATACAAATCAGACCATAGCTAGGTGCTTTTTAGATCAGTCTAATAGGGATGCCCTCTTGCCCCTTTCTTATACTTCTTTGTGGCTGAAGCAATGAGCATGTTTTTGAGATCTAAGGCTGACATTTTGGCCTAAGACTTCTCTTGAGACAAGATGAGGAGAGCTTGGACAGTGAGTTTATTGTTGACTTTTGGATGCCTCTCCAAAGGCTCTCATTTCCTTCAAGCAGACTTGGATCTATATTGCTTTATAGTAGCAAATGCATACATTAACTAGAATGGATCCAATGGCTTTCAGATTAGTGATGAGGACACTCCAATTGGGGGGGCTAATTTCTATTTTACTTCAATTCAAAGGGGTGCTTTTGCTAAGTATTCAGGTTGCCAAGTTGTTGTGTGTATATCTCCTTTGCAATAGTTTGCTCTTGTGTTGGAGGTTATCAAGAGGAAACTCCTCTTTTGGAGTTCAGCCAAACTTGACCTAAGCATTGCTCATCATGGTTTATTTGGTCATGTTAGCATCACTACATGGAATGCATCACTTAACTCAAATTCCTATTAGGAATTTCTTGTGGAGTGGGTTAGATGGTTTGGTAGATACCATAGCCAAGGTGGTGTGGGAGACTTTGACTCTCCCTAGGTGGGAAGGTGGGCCTCAAGATCATTGATCTAGATGGGCAGTGTAGGGCCTTGCTTTGCAAGGTTGTGATCAGAGGGCTCTTGGCAGGACAAGAATATTGAAAAGACATTTTAAGTCAATGCAAACAATCCTGCTCTACTTCCACAGAGGTGGAGATTGGATGGATGGTACCATGTGGGTTTTTACTCCTTATCTTAGGGCTCCTTCCTCCCCTCTTATGGCTACCATCCTAAAAGCTTAGGTAATATTTAGGAGTACTTTTCATACATTCCCCAGCTCTTCTTTGGAAGAGATTGATAGGACCCAATCATGTGGAATAACAACTTACTTGATGATCATGGCAGACCTCTTCGTACTTCTTATTATTTGTGGTAGTCTAAATGGTAGAGAGGTCCCACTTTCGATATGGGTTCTTGGAAGGTATTTAAAAACCTTCCAGATGACTGTAAATTTCAATTAGTAAGTCATCTCAAAGGAAGTCAAAGAACAATTGAGTAGATTGCAGATATACCCTTGGATTATGTTGTTATACAAAATGACAAGCCTCACCACCATTGCTCTACTTGGCTTGGGGATTTTACAAGGTCAAGCATCCCACTTTAGGTCATAGGATTGTGACGAGGTATAGATAGGGATGCCTTGGCTTTTTATGTTCACTCTGGGGGTAGGACGCAAGGGTGAGGATATCCTTATAGACTTTTCTTTTGAGCCTATCAGGGCCTCGTGGTCATATGGAGTACTGTTTCTTTAGGTTGGTAGTCTAGATCCTAACTTGGATCACATTCCCCTAGATTCATTGCTCTATGGATGTGTCCCCATAAAGTATCAGAAATAGGACCTCGAGGAGTGGAAGTGGATTGATAAGGAATCGAGAGAAGAGCCTCCTGAAGCTCCTCTCCTTTTGGTACATGATTAGTAATGCCAAGAGATTTTAGCTCAACCTCAAGAGCTAGAAGCCCACCGTCATTGCGAAAATATTCATTATTTTGCTAACTTGTATTTCTACTTTTGGAAGCCCAC
The DNA here is from genome assembly GCF_047967505.1 of Dipteris shenzhenensis. Taxonomy (NCBI): domain Eukaryota; kingdom Viridiplantae; phylum Streptophyta; class Polypodiopsida; order Gleicheniales; family Dipteridaceae; genus Dipteris; species Dipteris shenzhenensis. The sequence goes on along the minus strand of NC_141614.1, from coordinate 2,455,373 downwards.
CATCCTTTTGGAAGAGACTCTAGAAACTCATTAGGAATAGAAAATTTCACTCTTTTCTTTTGGCTTTCCATCCATAGAGGAACGGTAATGAACGGGCAAAGGTCCACGTTCAAGGTTACTCCTACTTTCCCTCATCACCTTTCTATTGAGGAGTCAGTAAGCATCTCAACTATCTTGTTAGCCAAATATTGCACTCCTTTAAATGCATTATTGCTTGCAATTTGCATAGGCCAGAGATTTGTATTAATAAGATCCAATTGTGCAAACTCTATACATAGCAGCTTCTATAGAGTATATCATGTGTAACCTCCACAACCAATCTTTGCACTTCAAGACACTTAGGCCATGGTGAGAGTGAGATATTAAGCTTTATTAATCTCATAGCAAAATGTTTGGCTTCCACATATCCTCTCAGATCTCACTTCTTACATATGCACATTGTTATGTATTTTCAATGAAAATACTTAATAAAGTATGAGAGCTACCTAAGAGCAAAGATCATGGCAGGGACACATCGTGCAAGCCACAAGATTAAGTGGGCCAATAGCATTCTCATCAAACAGAACAAGAAAAGCACCAAGGTTGATGTTGAAAATGCCACCTCGACCATAGGTGGACTTTAGAAAAAATTGGGAGCCACTCCACTCTTTGAGGAAAATTATATTCCGGTCAAAACCTACCAAGGAAGACCCTTGCATGCTCACCCAAATGGCCGTCAAAGTGTGTACACTATCTATCCACATACTAGCCAATGTGTGTGAAGGGTGGATCGAGGAGCCATCCAAAGCCTCTATGCATTTGGATATCCAAATATGCCATGCTAATGGTCACCAAGATCTCCCAAAAAGTATCCACTGATGCAGGCATAGGTCTATAATGCAAGTGGGGAACATCATCTAGAGCTCATGGTTCAACTAAAGGTCATCAAACCAAAAGAGCCAAAGAAGATTCTTGCCTCTCATAAACACCTAAGGCCTCGAAAGATAAAGCCAAGCCACTAAACCCTAGGTCATGAATAAGTGAAAATAATTAAAACTGATTAGAAGACTAGCAATCCCCTTCCATATAAACCTTCTACAATCTTAAATGTTGAGGTCCAATCCATGTAGGAGAGATACCCAAACTACTCTCTCTCTCTCTCTCTCTCTCTCTCTCTCTCTCTCTCTCTCTCTCTTTGACAAAATGCAAGCTATAGGGATGGAATTACAGCAACTAAGAGACATGCAAGGAGCACTGGAAGGGGCACACAAGGCAATGGAAGATCTGAAATCTGAGAATGAGAAGCTCAGAAAGGAGATGGCATCCTTGCAGACAACCATCCAAGGGAAACATGCTAAATTTACACAACAAATCACCGAAGGGAATGCATATACGTTGGAATGGAAGAATGTGATTAAAAAAGGTGCAATAGCCCCTAAGAAAGAGATCATTTTTGAGGCTATGGAGGAAGAAAAGAAAAGGAGCAGGGCCTAATAGTGGGAGATACCCCTATGTCAGATGCCAAAACCTTGTTCCCCAACCTCACATGTGAAACATCATGGAGAGTTGGCAAGGCTGAGACTCCAACAAGACCCCTCATAATGAAAGTCCAAACAGTGAGCTACTTTCCTCCAGACACATCATCCTATGCATGAGAAGTCACCATTGATGGGCACAACCAATATGAGACTATTCACGATGACATCACAGAGCTCTCTAGACAGGGGGACACTCTCCTCCTTGGTGACTTCAATGCATGTACTAGAAACAGATTGGTTGGCCTGCCAGATTTCAAGGATGATTCCCTCATAGTATCGCAGATGGATGTAGTAGAGCTAGGGATTGTGAGGCAGTCACCAGATGCAGATGCACCAGTGATAGCATACGGGAGGCATATACTCAAGTTGGGGGCTATCCATGACTTGATCATATATGATAGTTTTTGGAGATGGCCATCATCTAGGGGGCTCACTTGTTTTCCACATGGCAGAGGGAGAAGCATAGTGGACTACCTGTTGGCCCCACTAGCCTCTGCCTCATGAATACGTGACTTTATTGTGCCTTGTCCTCCACTCGGTGCCAACCACTCATACCTTGCTTTTTGTATCTCGGCTGCCATGCCAGCCATGAGGAGGGCCCCACTGCCACCCACTCACATTTAGATCAATTTTGACCGTGCTCTTGACCTGGTGTACATGAGCCACTTGGCCTTGGAGCTTCCAGTCTTACTTGGATATGATATGGACCTCGCCCATGCCTCAGATACCCTTGTCTCAACGATACATGATGTTGCCGTTAGATCCTTTCCCATGACTTGACCTGCACGTGTCCCAAATGGTAAGATGCCTACAAACCCCTAGTTTGATGATGAGTATAGAGAGATGAGATCCTACCTCACACGTGAGTGAGCACTGGGACATTTGTCTTCACTAGAGGCACAGCGGGTCTCACATCGAGTGACACTGCACAAGAAGTGGGATTTTCTCATACACAGGATGGATGAGGTGGTCGGATCCACTACAAGTTGGGGGCGCCTGTCGAGGGAGAAGCCACCCATCCCCATCACAGATCCAGTAGTTTGGCATAGATATGCATGCTCCCTCTATGATGTCCCAGGGCAGGCACCACCTGATATATCCTCTATGCCCAGACCCACAACACGTCACTTTTTTATTGCACAAAATGCATGGGCTATCTAGAGATCACCAGATCATGAGGGACTACGCACTGAGCACTTTGCACATGGACATGAGGTTTCCCCAGTTCTAGCACATTTATTCAACCATGTTGTATGCCATGGCTTCTTGCCTACCTGGAGCACTACCACCATAATATTGATACATAAGGCACTTAGGTGATCCTGTGGACATTGGGAACTACCATACTCTTATGATTGGCCACACTCTTGCTAAGATATATGGGTCGCGATACTAGAGAGGGTCACGAGCAGGTAGATTTTCGGAGACAGCACTCCACCCTGGACCACATTTTCACCTTAAGGGCTATCATTGAGGAGGCAAAGTCGAGGCACCAGAAAGTCTACGCTTGCTTTGTAGACGTTCATAAGGCATTTGATACTATCCCATGTTCCCAACTGATTAGGACGCTAAAGAGCTACATCTCCTAGAGATCATGATCTGAGAGTTTATCTGAGTCCATTAGAGGGAGGGTATGTGCCCCAGGTCTATCAGATTGGGTTGAGAGCACTATTAGAGTGAAGCAAGGCTACCCCCCCTCACTGGGGCTCTATATTGATGAGATCGCATCCTTTCAAGTATGAAGAGGGTTCAATTCTAGTTGACCTGATGGTGTAGATACTGCTTTACACAGATGACATAGTCCTCATATCATCCTCAGTGGAGGGAGTGTAGAAACATCTAGAGGCCCTGGAGGTGTTCTACACATAGAGACTTGACAGTTAACCTTGGAAAAATCAAGATTATGATCTTCAACACCTCACGAGCAGTGTCCCATCACCATAGCTTCACGTACGAAGATGATCTAGTGGAGATAGTTCAGTCTTACACATATTAGGGGGGTAGTGTTCATCAAACTAGGTTTCATGATGATTCATGCATATATAGCACGACTCACACGAGGATGGGGTGCCCTGGCCTGGCTAGAGAGGCGATGCAGCATGTACACTTACAAGACCCTCTGACAAAGGGTTGTATTTTTGACACCCTGGTGAGGCCGACTACCATGCATGCAACACCTTTCTTGGGGAGTGACATTTCAATGACAGAGTGGAAGAGATTTGTTCATTGGGGAGATAGTGTTCATCAGACTAGGTTTCATGATGATTCATGCAGATATAGCACGACTCACACGAGGATGGGGTGCCCTAGCCTGGCTAGAGAGGCGATGTTTCCATGTACACTTCCAAGACCCTCCGACGAAGGGTTGGATTTTTGACACCCTGGTGAGGTTGACTACCATGCATGCAACACCTTTCTTGGGGAGTGACATTTCAGTGATAAAGTAGAAGAGATTTGTGAGGCTACAAGTGACTATGGGTTCCAGGATGATTTGAACTAAGCCCTCGGTCCCCCATCAGATTATACAGGCAGAGTTTGCCATGATGCCTCTCTAGGTTGATGCCCCCTTTCAAAGAATGACTTTCCTCCACAGATTCTGGGCCTTACCCCACAGCTACTAGCGAGCGGTGTTGATACAGCATGGTATGCACGGGTATCCACATGGTTTGGTAGTCGCGGCATTCAGATGGACATACTTCCCCCTTTCAGTGCAGCATGGATGCACCACCTGAGATGATCCCATGGATGAGATCAACCATATATATAGTTGGACCTCCTCCAGCTCCACACGTCTAGGGACTGGGGGGAGAGGAATTCCCCACCAAGATACAGTTCTACCATGACCACTTCCTAAGGGTCTCGGATCATGGTGTCGTCATTAGACCTCACTATTTTGAGGACATAAGAGTCTCACATGCACTGAGGATTACCATTGGGTAGTTGCGAGTCTCATCACATCAGCTGAGGATTGAGGTAGGGAGAGCTGCAAGCATACCCTAAGAGGAGGATATGCATACTATGCTAGATGGGAGAGGTCAAGATAGAGGAGCACTTCTTATGTGTCTGCCCAGCCTACTATGAGATCCGAGGGCAATATCACTGCCTCTTTCAAAAGGGGCATGGTTTTGGTCGGCTTACATGGTTGATCCATTTTCTCGATGAGGTTTGTGTTGGGCTCTATCTGATGGAGTTACGATGATAGAGAGATACACTGATGTGACATACCAAAGAGCAGTAGGGATGCCTTAGGTCCCTGAGATCGACAGAGCACATACAAGTGTTAAAGATTTCTATGCATCTAAGTCAGCTACCGAGGAGGGTGAGGGAGAGGAGCTTGATGAGATGAGAGCATCATGGACCAACAGTGAGATTCTCCACCATGATGCTACCAGACGAGAGGCATACACTCCACATGCTACATGGAGAGTGAATAGACCATGCATGATTGAGGTCCGCCGGTCTATTTCAACCCTCCTCAAAGAAGACCACCAAAGATGAGGCATCACCCTTGATGTAGCCCATTGGATATTAAGATAGAGGAGACCATGCCCTCCACCACATCGAGAGACAACTTGATAGATGCTAATACGAAAGCTCCTTACATCCCATCAAAGAACCTCCAGGGTACCTAGATATGTGGAGCCTAGGCATGTACAAGGAGCTTTAGCTCTGAGCACCTAATACTCTTCTGCTTTTTTTTGCTACTCTACTATTTTGCTTACTAGTTTAGCACTTTAGCTTTCAACAAGGGCCTTAGTGAGCCCTTTGCTTCAGCCCACAGTGGCGTATGAGTTACTTTTGGTTTTGTACTTTTGTCTCATAGGTCTACAAAGCCTCCCGTATGTTAAAACATCTTTGTAGGCCTCCCGTACGTTGAAACATCTTTCTCTCTCTCTCTCTCTCTCTCTCTCTCTCTCTCTCTCTCTCCCTCCCTCAAATTGTAAGAACCCTTATTACTTCAAAACTCTAGCCTATGCAAATTGCAAGCTAATAATGCATTTAGATGATTGCGGTGTTTTGCTAATAAGAGTGTTTAATCTCTCTCTCTCTCTCTCTCTCTCTCTCAATATATGTTGATCAATGCAAAGTAAACGGAATGTGAAAAAGATGGGGAGGGAAAGCGAATTCAATTTGTGAGTTATAAAAAGAAAAGAAAAGAAACTCTAAACAAGAAGAAATTCAGAGTAGCTAAATGCAACAAAGTGCATTCAAATATAACTAAACTTACATGGCATTATCAAGCCTATGCTCCTTTAGGAGATCTTGCATCTGTATGAGAAAGTGCAATGTGGCTCCAATATATACCAAACTCTTTCTCCAGCTAAGTGACTCTTTTGACTATTGTGACTCTAGTCACAATGTGAGGGTAAAGATGATGTTATTAATGAGTAGATGATGTGGGATATTCGTCCAAAATTATCTAAGATATTTCCAAATTCTTTTAATGTTGCAAGCAACTACTCCAATTTTAGGATCAAGGGGAATATAATGGGTCCAATGGATGTCTACATTCTTGTAGATAACTATAGTGCTAAGCCATAGACAATGCCACTTTACAGTACTTGATGAACCAAGAACATAAAAAATGAGGTATAAAATGTGATAGACATAACCCCCTTTGCAAAAGGACACAACAAGCATTGTAGAAGTGTTTATTTATGATGTAAGATTACACTATTGAATGGAGCTAGCCATGTAATCACTAGTATTCATTTAATTTTCTCATCTAACTTAACTAGCCTTGGTATTCGAATCATTCTCCTTTCTAGAACTTTCAGCATGAAATGGGAATTTTTAAAATTATTTGGCCATATGGGGTGAGTAGATACCATGCAATAAGCTAGTGAATGCACATCATGCTAGGCGTTGATAGGGTCAAGCAAGGTCGTTTAACTACTAGAGTTAATTTGTCTTCCAATCCAACAATTACTAGACGAACAAGCTAGTCTTCACTAAATTGCACATAGGGAGTAGGTATTATAGGATCAAGGTTGGTATAAAGCCAATCAATCATTCAAATCCATTTCCCTCCCTAATTCAATCAATCGTTATCTTTTCTAGCACTTTTCATAACAACCATCCAATTTTCATTAGAGTTGCCATATGGGAGGTTACCATCCTCTTGGTTAATGGGTATACAAGGACCATCCACTTAGGAAATGGGTATACAAGGACCTAGGCCTTGAAAAGATTACCAAGGCCACTTAACCATTAGAATATATTTGCCTCTCCAACCAACCATCGTCTTTTATATCTCTTTTTAGGTTAAGTGAACCAATTTTCATAAAGTTGGCCATATTGGGCAAATAGATACCATCTAGCTAGTCTATATGGGGGTAGGTAAGTAGCATCTAGCTAGAAACAAGCGAAAAAATCCCTAGGCCTTAATGGGACCAAGGCCATTCATAAAGTGCCTCTACCCTTCAATTTAACCCCTATTTAACCATTCATGATCTTTAATAGTCCCAAGAGGAACTCCATTCGCCCAATGCAAGTATTAAAGAGCTCACCTTTGATCCTCTTTAAAGGATTCCTATCTTAAGCGACACTCTCCCTTCCATTGGCCTCATCATTTCAATTCCCTCTATTATCTCTCCACTCCATTTCCTTACCCTTCCCTTAGGTTGTTACCCTGCCCTCTATTGCCTCTCCCCTTCCTTCTTTCCATTTCTCTCCCCTGCCTCTCTCCCTTTCCCTCTCCCATTATATTCCTCTACCTTTTCTCATCCCTCACCTCTTCAATCTATTCCTTCTCTATTCCCTTGTGTCAATTGCACACTCTCCCCTTTCCATTCCATCCCTCTTACATGTCCCACTTCTTTCTAATTCCTCTGCCTCTCCCTATTCATTCTATCCCTCATATTTCCAAACCTCTCCTCTCTCTTCAATCATGGGTAATACTTCAAGCCAGGGAAAGAGTGAAAATAAAACCTTGATGATATTATCCCTTTAGATGAAGTGACAACATCAAGCCTCTATACCCTCATAGTGCCTTTCCTTGATATTAAAAATTTTAGTACGCTCATGTACTAGATGAAAGCACACATTGAAGCCCATCCACACATCAAGATGGATGAGTATGAAAGGAAAAAGGGGAGAAGCATGGTAAGGAATCTCCCCTTGTTGATCAATAACATATGTGCATGTTTTTTTCTAACTCATGCACTCTCTCATTCATTAATAGTGTTTATTGCATTAATATATAGCTTGCATTCATGCATTCATGCTTTGACAAAAATAATTAAAGCTACATTTCCATGGGCATTGAAACCAAAGCTACATCGACATGAGCATTGCAATTTAATACGACTAAATTGGCATGAATAATGAAAATTGAAAATTTATCCACATGGGAATAGGCATTGCATTGGATGGTCATTGCGTTAGCATGAGTTGTGAAATCGAAGCTACATGGGCATGGATGTTGTATTGGCATGAGCTTGCACTAGTATTGGCATGGCCATGGGCACAAGCATTAGCATTGCATGGGAATGGGCATAGGCATTAGCATTACATGGGCATGGGCATGGGATAGGCATTAGCAAGGGAATGGTTGTGGGCGTGGACACCGTGTTGTTGGGCATGGGCGTTGGCATTGGCAAAGGAATGGGCATGGGCATGGGCAATGCTACATGCCATGTGGACATTGTAATTGCATTGGCATGGCATGGGACAACATTTTGCACTAACATTTTGTTCATGAATTTGGTCTATATATAAGTTTAGTTTTAATTATCAAATGAAACTTCTGAATGGCTAGCTCGTTCATAAGTGCATTATTACCATCCATGAGCTTTGTTGTGTCCATTCTAAAAATCCAACTTTGGATTGGGAAAAGATATTCAAACCACCTCAAAGCCAACAATGGCCTTGGCATTAATTAAGCATGGACAAAGTTTTGAATGGCATAGTATGTGAAGCATCAATGTGACAAGTCGATGCAATCCATGGTTAAGATCCTAGAGCATGAAGCTTGATGATATTACCTAGCATGTCTAGAGAAAGTGCTAGTGGATCACCAACATGGAGGGAAATAATACAAAGCAACAAAAGGATGCAGCATGAATTGCAAACGTGATAGAAATAGTTACAAGGTAGTAAGATGCCACTTGGAGCCAACTAGAAAAATAAAATTTATGCACATTTTGTATTGATCATCCCATTCATTTCATGTCCATGGTTGCCATTCTTTTTTCTTATAATTTACTCAATTTGTTCAATTGTACCTTGCATGATTGTATTAGAAGAAGGTTTTTGGATATGAACTACTTACATATATACATATGAAAATGGGTATGATGCATTAAAGAGCTTCTTAGGTGTTAATGACAAATTACCTTGCACAATATGGTAAACAATTCAATGAGTAATTGGATAATATTTTGATATTTTGTGCTTTATGACTTAATCCTTTGCATCTCACTCAATAATCTTTCTTTGTGGTAGGATAAAACCTGAGGGTGTTTTGATTAGTGACAATGTTGATGCTAGTGATGAAGTTCTAACTGGATGTCCATTTTCTGTTCTATGCTCAGAACTTTTGCATACCCCTTCTCTATCTTGCTGTCCATGGCTAGCATTTTCTAGGTCATCTCATTCATGTTTTTCTTCAATTGTTGAACCATCTTGACCATCTTGACCATAGTCTCGTACATTTGCCTTCTTGTAGACTTGTAAAAACTGGAAAATGGGGGCATTAGGGGCCCAAACCTCAAAGGGGATCTTCTGGGAGTGAACATTTTAGAAGTTGGGGTATGCGGGAGTGGAGAAGGCTTGATTGCAGGCACTTCAACAATGGGTGCAAAAATAACAAGCTCAATTCAATGCTCAGAAGCAAGCACAAGATCTAAACCCTAAACTTGGCCCCACCAAGTATTGACACTGTACTCGAGCCTCTGTTCAACCACAACATAATGTACTGCCATGCCAAGTTGAAGGTGTTGAACTCTCTAGCATTCGAAGTTGCCCTATGTCCATTCCCATTGGAATCCTTTTACAAAATTGTCCCAATCTCTGGGAGAGTTTCAAAAGATGGATTGAATTAGCAAATCCCCCTCCACCTATGGAAGACATAAAAGATATCTCTGTGTGGATGGGTGAAAGAGATGACGTATACAACATCACCGTGCCTTTGATCCATAAAGCATTTGATGAATTCCAAGCCATTGTGGATGGTGGAGCAGGTGTGAATATCCTATCCAAGGATCTCTATGATGAATGGGGTCTCCCACCAATGTAAAAGGCTCATTTCAACATTTGCCTTGCAGGTGATTCATGTGTGCAAAACCCTTGGATATAGTGAATGGAGTATCCACAAAAGTAGCAGGAGTCTACTTTCCTCTTTAGTTCACAATCTTGGATCTCCCAAAGAAATTCTGTCAAATCTTGCTTGGACATCCTTGGTTGCGTGAAGGATCAATCCTCCATGATTGGGGAACTAATAGACTGATAATACAAAATCGTGACACCATAGTAAGATTCTGTGGGGATAGGAGCAATAAAACCCATTGTGCCTAGAGCTCTGGATGACACCTCTTCAACCACAATCTTAAGCAAATTAGCCCTCCTGCAACAACATGCCTGTTGAGAGTTGTGGTGCCATGAGCACTTGTACAGCAAAGGTATGAGTAAAGGGCAAGCTGCCACATGGCACGGAGGAGATATCCCACATGTGAGCAAGCAAATGGATGTAAGTACCCTCACCTATAAAAGGGAGGTTCATTTGAAGTAATATCAATCAAGCACTTTGCACTATCTCAAGATTCTCTTTATGAGTCCAAGCTAATCTATCTTGGAACCTAATTGACTTGAGGTACATGTCATGAGCACTCTCTTCATCATGTTTTCACATAGTCCTCGTTTCTCTGTCAAGAAACCCAACTGAAAGATAGCCATGCCCAGTGGGAAATCCACAACCCCCTGTCCCTTGAGGTCCCAGCTAGTCCTCCATCATACGCAACACATCTGGTGCGTCATCATGACAGAGAAAAGCAAGGGGGTCCACTTTTCCTCTCCGGTGGAGGCAAAGTTGAAACCCCAACAAGGACGAGAGGGGAAACCAACTACTCCCATGGCCCTCCCCTTCTGGGACTGCAAGATCAAAACCGTCATTTCCAAGGCAAGAGGCTAGTCATCCGGGACGTTGGTAGGTGGTCCAGGCCTCGAGAACTCGCACTCAACAATCACCCTAAGGTGAGGGACTCCATTGTCTGTTAAAAGTGATGTTGTTGTGGTTGGTGGGGACTTGAGCACTGTGCCAAAACAATCTCAATGGAGGCTAAGATAGGCCAGTACTCCTTAGGGAGCCTTGGGAAGTAGAGCATCACCAAAAAAAGAGGCATGTGGTGCATTGTACCCATCTCATCAACCGTGAAACCATGATAGCAAGGGATGAAGTACCTCAAATGTGGGCCGAGGAAGAGCGGACTCTGCTCCAACAAAACCTGTGTGATGTCAGGGGAGTCAGCTGGAGAAGAAAGACTCCTCTCCCATAGATATTGACCTCGTGAATGTGGTCATCCTCTAAAGCTAGGCTCGCCTGGACCCAATCACGAACTTGGTTTCTCATGGGTGTGAGGCCAATGATATGCCCCACCAGTGCTGAGGTCAATGATATGCCCTACCAATGCTCTATCCTAAAAGGACTCAATTGTTGTCTTCAATTGCTCCTTGGTTTTAGGGGAAAAGAGGATCTCAATGGGGGAGAGTGGTGGCCATGATGGGTTGGTGACGATGATGATGAAATCAATAGATAGGAATTAAGGTAGATACCTTGTTTGTGCCTTTATATATCTTATGGGGATTGAGATGGTGCCTTATGGGTGCCTTTATGCATGTTGTGGTAATTGAGGCAAATGACTAATGAGACAATGCTGATACTGGCGGCGTGAGGATGGGGAGAGTGGTGGCCATGATGGGTTGGTGAGGATGATGATGAAATCAATAGATAGGAACTAAGGTAGATACCTTGTTTGTGCCTTTATATACCTTATGGGGATTGAGATGGTGCCTTATGGGTGCCTTTGTGCATATTGTGGGAATTGAGGCAAATGGCTAATGAATGCCTTTACATGTATTGTAAGAATTTTTATGTGTCTTGTAAGAATCATGGTGGATGTCTTTTGGGATTGTGGAATTTTATATACTTCTTGATATGGTCATAGATGGATGAGGACTAATCCCTCTCCCAAAACAATATCATTTCTCTATATAAGGTCTTATCTAAAATGTATCCAAAGTAGTAAAGTATACATATTTCATTCAATGGATCTATTATTCATTTTCCTTAATAATATCCTTTCATTCTACAAATTAAGCATTTCAATATTTTTTGGAATCCACATGGACCCCTAACGTGAATGGATTTAAGGATGTGTTGATGTGAGAACATTTAAAAAAAAGAGATGGGCATGTGTATTCCATCTTGCATTCAATCAACACCCACGTTTGCTCTAGATTTGTCACATCACAAAATTGTGTGTGTGTTTTTTCACCCTCTACAAAGACACCTCCAGACAATGTCACATGACTAACCACTTGTCCCGATAGATCCAAATGATTCCATAAAGAGATAATTTCGTGAACTTGTAAGAAGGATAGCTAGAGAAGAAGGGAATGGCAACCACATGTTAGGGAGGGGAATGGATGTGGCTTGCCATTTTCCCAATATCCCTGTAAGCCAATAACGCCTCCTTTGCAATTTTCCTTTTTTTTAAATAGTGTTTATGATAGAAAGAGCAACTCAAGATTTGGCATTAAAAATGTATTCCATTTACAAAGTTCTCCCTTAACAAGATTCCAAATCCTAGTATAGCTCCAAGAAGAGGGTCTATTACTTACCTCCATCCAATACACAAGCCATAATTCGACACATGTGTATGGATATTATAGGTGTCAATGTCCTTCCCCACGTGTTATTGATGTCAAGAGATATTCAAGGGAAAAAAATAGCTAAAGCATAATCAATTATATATTAAAAGGCTTCGATTAAAAACCCTCAATACTAATGATGCCAAGATATTCCACCTTTTGCATCATAAATGCACATTCAAAAGGCTTGGAATAAATATTTGCATAAAATGAGTACCAAGAGGTAAGAGTGCAAGCACAACACTACTGTTCTTTTGATAAAACCATTACTTGACATTGCCTTTAAAAAAATTTACATTACAAGCTTAACAACATATCAATTTGTCACATCACTTTTTCACCATGACTCTGAAGAGATTGCTTCCTACCCATGTGACCCATGTGATGATGTTCCTTTTGATTTTTGCATCAACATAATAGGATTGCTAAGTGGAATTACTCAAGTGTCTCATGTGTCCATTCTTTTGCGTTGACACATTAGCATTGATAAGTGCCATTCCTTAGATTTTGTTCCTTTCATTTCCTAGTAATTAGATGGAATTGAGGGTCACACCCCTAGCTTAGAGTGACCGCAGATGTTGGGTGCCTTGCAAGTGTCTAAAAATGTGCCATACTACATTTCTAGTGAGTGGCATTCAAGCTATGCATACATTTGCTGACCTAACACCCCAAGCTAAATGTCTAGACATGTGTTACATACATAAATAAGGTAGCCAATATCCTATTTGTAGTCTTACAAAAGCCCAATATGGTTTTGAATATGCCTACACTAGAGACCCCTCCAAAACATATGTATAAAGGATGTATTATTGAGAAAGATGCTTAGGAATTCCTTTCCAAGGGATGGATCTATTTGGGCTATAAGAAAATTGCAACGTATACATAGTGATGTGTGTGGTCCTATTTGGACACCATCCATGGTTAAGTATTTGTATATTTGGACCTTTATCGATGTGTGTGTTTTCCATATTTGACATAGATGTAAGATGGTAAATTATTAGCTCCTCTTCCAAGTAGAACACGGTGAGTTGGCTTAAGGAGTCTTAAAGCACTTTTGGAGTGCCATATGCTAACATAGCTTGGGTGAGCATACTTTGTGATATTGATAAATATGAGAGCTTTGAGGATACTCAAGAGAGTAACAAAGAGTCCTGTGAACTAAATTGAATGCAATCCATAGGAACAACATGTGATCTAATGGAGCTGCCCATAGCCAAAAAGGCTATTGAAACACAATGAGTCTACAATATGAACAGGAAATCAATTGGTACCATTGATAAGTACAAGGCAAGGATGGTTGCCAAAAACTATTCTTAGCATAAGGGAATAGGTTATAATGAAACATTTGCTCCCATTTCCAAGATGACCACTATCAAGTGTATTGTTTTATTGGTTGTTCATCATGGCTAGAAAATTACATCAATTGGACATCAATACTTTTTTTTTTTTGGGAAGTTGCAAGAGGAAGTCTTTTTCAAGCAACCCATTGGATATGCAGTGCCTAGTCTATGTTAAAGAATTAAAAGAAAGTAGACACAGAGATTAGAGCCGTATCAGCAGATGCAAGCACACCCACTCAGTGCAACAAGGCGGCTAAATCTTTGAATAAGGAGGCAGCTCAACGCAAAAGGTAGTTGCCCATCAAATCAGAGTTCCAATATTCATTCGCTTCCTTCCACCCACGTCTGTTCACTCACATAATTCTTGGCCGACGAATGACGAATTCCTTAGCAACTTAGTGTTTGCACTCAAACTGCCGTCAGACTCTCGGAAGATGCATGCCATGCCACAATCTACAAATATGCAAAGAGCCCAACAAAAACTAGACCCAAGCAACCTCACTTAGCAAATCACTTCTCTACGTCCAGCTAGAAAAGCGTTCCAAGATACTTCTTTATCTTTGTCTGCTATATTTGGAGCTCCCGCCGAACATCCATGGATGTTGTTTAATGTTGCATAAAATAGCTTTTGTAGTACATGGGCTAACGAGAATCTGCTCCTGATCTCAACATGGTGTAAGCTGGAGCAAAGAAGATACTAGTTGGCTGCTATACAAAGGCGTGCTTAGGTAGACAAGGACATGGTATATGTATCATGCGATGTGAGGGATGCCAACATCAAGAAGACTGTCAACCCTGAGGACCTCGCAGCCACGCACAACAAAAGGAAGATCATGTAATAGGCAGCGACATTTTTGCTCATAAATCGTTCCTTTGATTGAAAATTTATTCATTATGGTTTTCTTAAATGGGATTCGATCAATATTTTACATCGTATCCCCTTCCTCCCTACATTATAGTTCTCCTCATCTTTAGAGTGTATGTCATCTTAGAGTGTGAGAAATTGACTCTAACAGTGAATATATTGAAGCAGGCACTCAGGAGAAGATTGAAGAGAATGCTCGCTTTCAAAAGCCACGAGGATTTGCCACTAACATCAACACTTAGCAAATAGCCTCCTACTACTTTTTGGCCTCCAAAGCTCCATAGGAGTTGATTTCTGCGATCTATTGTGAAGACGACATCCCATGATCATACAATCTACCAAGGGAAAGAATTGAACCAACAAGGAGGATTTGGAAGGATTGGCTATGAAGCCTAGATATTCGGTTTAATGGCCAGATTTATCGGCAGTCAAGGACACACGTAGATTTTTCTTAGGTTCACATTGACAAGTTTTTGGGATATTGTCTCTATTATCAAAGAAATTGCCAAAAGACGACGAGAATGTTAATTTCGCCTAGTACACTGCTCATAGTGATTTTGTCAGCGTTCGACTACGATTATGACTACTGGCATTCGGTAATATGCCAGTATCTTATCCATTTCCAAGACTTATCCTCGGCGCTAATATTCTCAGCGTTATCTCGACACCCAAGAAAGGGCCCATTCCCTCGGATTATAACTCTTTAGGGAAGGAAGCGTGCCATCTCCTCGTCCACACTATGTGTGGTTATAATAATTATATATTATATATGATCATACAAATATTTTCAATTGCTCGTCTATTCGAAATTGCTTGTTTTCAATTTGTAATCTTACAATATCCCTTTCTTTTGTTGATTGATGCATGTTATCGATGTGAGGGAGCAAAGAAATCAAAGCTGGATACAACGTTGAAGGATGACGACACATTTATTCATATGGTTGTAGTCCATGTGATAATATTGTATAGACTACAATGAGGATCAGTTATTGTATCACCTTATTCATGTATTTGTTGGCCTTTAGCTTCCAAAATATCACGAAATCAATAATAAATCACCACCCCTGACATTTGCAGGGAGGATCGGGTCCTAACAGATAATAGACCTTGTGTCATGTCTCTGTCCACCATTTTACTCATTCGCTTTTATCCTTAAAATTTTGATAAAATACTAAGATTCATGTTCAATTTTCGAATTAGTAGTTATGTGTTCCATGACAGATGGGCTGCGTACCGACATCAGATGCGGCCTCATTCGGGGTGTTGGCAAAGAATGTGGCCATAGCTTGATGGAGGGCTTGTCCACACTCTGGGTTCCCGGGTTGAAAGTTTGAAGGGGCTGGAGACGACCGTTGGGAGGAGGGGTTTTGGGATGGCCGTTATCGGGCCCGCGCCCAATGGGGGAAGCAGGGCCGTCCGATGCTCCACGTGAAGGGGCCAGATAGATCACCATGGAAGCCGGGTGGTGTAAGGACGAAGCCACGCGGCACAACAGGCTATGGCCGGTGCGTGCGACGGGCTATGGCCGGTTTACTTGCTGCCGCCTACGAGCGAAGGGGAAGGGACAAGAGACACACACAATCCACGCGTGCTCGACTTCCTCCTCTGTTACATTTCTTGGAGCCTTGCATCGTCTCCCTTCTTCTTTCACGCAGCTCCAATTGCCTTGCTGCCTGCGTTGTCGTCTTAGAGCCAAAAACGTTTCCTAGTGACTCCGGATATTCGCACAATGCAGCACGGCTGAGAGTCCCTTGCTCGCAAAACAGACGTCGAGGCATGTTCACCGACGGTCTTGATCCATCTGCTCTTCAATGGGTTCAAGGGGTAAAATCTTGTTCCGGCTCATTTCTTTAATTCGTGTGCCGCTTTCATTAAGAGGCGCGATTTGTATTTCTGTAACTCTTGCAATGTGGATTCACATTATGATCAAGGCTTCTCTACAATACGCCGAGATTCCATCTGTTGACAGCCTGAAACTAGGCGGAGAGACACAGAGAGAGAGAGAGAGAGAGAGAGAGAGGTCCCTGAATTTCAAAGACAGAATGCTTTAAACTGCAGGGTGTGAAAGAGGAGGAGAAATGTATCGAGCCAATGTTTCCACGTTCAGCCGATGTGCTCAGCCCCGCGCTGGCGATGGAAACCGTTTTGTCAGGGCGCACTGTGGGCAAGGGATGGGGACTCCCTCCTACGCAACTTCACACTTCTCATTTTCACTCCGGTTTACTCCGTGCGCAGTTCGCCTCTTCGGTTGACGACTTGACTGAAAGCGTCGGTTCTGTGTCTGGTGATGCTCACAACCTCGAATACGGAGATTCATTGGATTCCGAGGAGCAGGAGTCCGGCCCTTATTCGGTTGATTCATCACCCCCATACAATGGACGGATACCGGTTTACCGCGCAGTGTACGGGCGTGGCGATAACATTAAAGACGATCCTGATATACAATTGAATGCTGTGCACCTGGAAGCTTGCGGAATCGATGAGTTCTATTACGAGAACGATCGGCGGCTGCTTAATTCTAAGCCAAACTCCAAGTCGAACTCCGTGTGTCATTCCAGAAGAGAGAGCTTTGGACGTTGGGAAGGTCGTCACGCTCAGGAATGTCTCAAAGCCAGATCTCCTCATGAATCAGCATATCCAGGTGGCTGTCTTGGAGGACCAGAACGGACGACATCATGCCATCAACAAGAAGATCAGCCGAAGTTCGATCGAGGAAATTATTCTGATGGGGAATCATTCGGCGATGACGGAAGCCTCGATGAGCGATTTGGAGAGGCGGAGGACGAATTGGTCCGTAAAGGCTTGTCCAGCCAGATGGCAGATCTCAGAATTGGCCGCGATTCAGCAAAGCATTCACCATCCAGTTTGCGAAGTGCCATTGAGGTTTGAGTCTGCTAACACTGTTTTACTCCAGCCAGCCAGTCTCTTAAATATCGTAGATTCAATCCGGAAAGTGCGTGACTACCATGATTTCCATCGTAGTTTGTTGTGTGGTCTTCGGCCAAGAAGTCAGTCGATCTATATCGAACACTTACCTTACGATAAGTCACGGATGCTCATCAAGAGCACGTTTCTTCTGCAAAGGTTCGTGACTCGTCGAAATTATTGTTTGTGGCATTAATAGTTGTCTGAGAGGGTACAATCCCGGATTTCTCCTAACCATAACTCCATCCTCTTTCTTTTTTTAAATGCAAATGATGCACGCACGGTCCACCAGTCGTGAGGTTTTTATGAACCGAGCTCAATGGTCTTTCCCTGCATTGTGTTTTAACTCCTCCCATCGATTAATTTTTTTTATAAAAAAAATCCTTCCATCGAAAGGTAGACAGTTTAAGTACTAGGGGGGACAGCGTAAGTACTATTCTGTCTCCCTTCGATAGGAGGAGTTGCTGTCTTGTGTATGCCTGAGATTGTGATTAGCGTGTTTTTCTGAGAAGTTGCTTCGTAAAGGCAGACTTGTAGAATGTTGATTTTGAGAATGTACTTAATTTCTAATTTTCGTTCAGCTGGATAATTGCAAGTTTTGTTACAAGCTTGAATGTGTATCGTGTGTTCCCATCGACTACTCTTTCTTGCATTGCATTGCATTGCTGTTATGTGATAAGGGTAGTAGCAGAAAGATGAGTAAGGATCATTCAACAACCTATGCCTTCTCTTTCACTGTCAACCATTTCTAATGCCAGAGGCTGCTCCTCAGAGTCAAAACAGCGCTACAGCTTGGAATGTCAGGCTGAATAGATGACAACTTGAGAGTTGAAAGGATGTACTGATGCCTTAAATCTGCACGTCTTCATGGTCAGAACGAAACAGGCATGATCCTCCTTGACATATCTCTTTTGGCAGATTGTGGTGTTGCTGTATAGCATTGTGACAATGGGCAGAGCTGAGGTAAGCAGAGGAATGCCCCTTGAATGTGCTTCTTTTGGCAGCTTCTATTGCTGTTTCCCAGCTTCTGTTGGATGGCCCATAGACATTCCTAATGTTCGAATTTCATATGACTGCTGAGACATAAAACATATTTACTCTTATGAAACATTCATTCTTATGACATGATGTCCATAAGCTGACTGATGACTATGATATCCAGGATGAGTATGAAAAGTTTCAGAAATCTGACTGCTCCAAGGCACATAGAACAAGGCTTCTTAACAACAAAATGAATATCCTATCTTACCATTCCTCTGGAGGAAACTCTGTTATTGTCTTACAGTACGGGGGGTTGTTTTGAGTGATGACACGCATGGGAAAAACAACATGAAAACTGGATCCACCTGGAGAAAGTTTTGAAAGTGTCACGGACATCACTCAGCCCATGGGCACCTTCATAACCCTAGGGCACCCACAAGGGTCGCCAAACCCCCGCGAGATAGACCCAAATAGCAACAGACAGACCTACGACAGCAGCCACATCTTCCATGGCAACCAAGAGGGCTGCACAACAACCTGGGCAGGCTCAGCAGCCTGTAAGCAGCAGCAGGCAGTAGAACTGCCACGTGGGCAGTCCACAGCAGTGGGGGTTTCATGGATATGCATCCTTAGCATTGTCTCCTTAGGAGTAGTACTATGGTGAAAACTTGAAACTCTTTTGCGAATTTCCACGTGTAATTTTAAAGAAACTAATTCTGTTTCAAATTGCTATTGCCTTGCTAGTTGTTCGAGATCTTAGAACTTGGATTTCTTGACAAGTACTTGATAAGCAGCTCTTGATGAGGAAACTCGCAGCCAACAAGAGTTGATAAAGAATCTCTGCAATCTTTGTTGTGCCCTGCACGGCATCTTTTTTTGCTCTCCTTGTGCGCATAGAGCGACGGGTAGGAGCAAACATAGTAGTCCTCTTTCTTCTCTAGTTCTCCGTATCCATGCTTCCTGTGATGGCCCTGCCTTGTGGCCTGACGTATAAAAATTCTTCTTCTTCTTCTCAAACTCTAGCGCTCTTCTTGTAGCAGTGCACTTTGCAAATATTTATTCTTTCTTTCGTTTCAGCGTTGAACGGAATAATTTTGTGACTAGATGCTTATGCCTGTCGTCTACAAAGGCAATTATAGTATTCTTATGCCTGTCGTCTACAAAGGCAATTATAGTATAGAACTATGCAGAACCAAGCTAAGAACTATAGCATATGCCTAAAATAGTCACGATTATCTTGTGGTTATATTGAGACAAGTATGATTTGTTCTTATTGTTTGCCATGAATTTAAGGATGACAATCAAGCTCAGTCCTAAGCTCCCATCAAAGAAACTCCTTCTCAAGAAGTGTCTAGTCAACTTCGAGCTTTGGTCACCAACTATGCCACGAGTCAATCTAAATTTCCAATTCCAGCATTTACTAGTAGGTTTATAAAGTGTATTAATTTGGTAAGTTCATATATCTCTTACCCAACTTGTACTATTAAGTAAGTACTCTTGTGCGTAGAATACCTCTTGGTCTTGCATGGCTCCATCTGGGATGGTAACAAATAACGTTAGTTTTGGTGAAAAAGTTACAAGTAACTAGTCTTTGTGCATTAGCCATTCTAATCTACTCGCTCATCAAGAGATCTCAAAGTCAAATCTATATCTAACTTAGCCCACTTACTAGCTCTTCTTGATTTAACCTTCCACGAGGTGTTCAATTTCAACAACCACTATCAAATTCAAGAATACCAAAATCGATGTTGTAGGATTCTTGACATTCATCTGCTTTACATACGACTGGTTAGGTTCCCACTATAGTGCTATAGTCATTACATGTCCACAAGCAAAAGGTATCCATTTCTCCATCTCCTCATGAAATCTCATCAATCGAGAAGAGTAATTATCCATAAATTCAATAAGCCCATCCAAATACATTTCACTATATTTTAATTTATTTTTCATTATTAAGTATATTAATATTCAAGGAGAGATTTACCAAGTGTCGAAATTACTTTGCTAACAATGTAGCGACAATTTCAATTCTCTTTTAGGTCACCCTACGTGAAAGTCAAGACATAGGATGTGTACATGTGTGCTAAAATATATTATTTCTCTTAGGGAAACAAGCCTTTTATTTTTCTTCGTTCAAGATATCAAAAAGGAAAAACATGCTAAAAGAAATATACCAATAAATAACAATAATTAAAATTTGGATAAATTATCATATTTCCAAACAATTCACAAGTAATTGAGATTTCAACGACAGATTAACTCCCAAAGTCTATATCACATTTAATAATAGAATCTATCTCTAGAATACGTCATAAGATTTATCATTTGTCTAACCCCAATTTAACTCAAACTTACATAGACATGAAATAATTTTATCCCAAAGTTATGCATCAATGTCAACACAAGTTAAATACATAATAAAGAACTCAACTTTATTTCTTTCCAAGAAATAGAGTTTTTAAAAAGAAAATTTTGTTTTCCTAGGGACACACAAGCCATATAGAGAGCCTAACACATGTCCTCCTAGACTTTGCCCATGGATACAGTTTCTATCAAAATATTTCCCTCTCTTCATGAGAGTTGTTTGTTTTAAATACAAAATTTGTCGAACTAATTAATGTTTCAATAGACCCAAAATTTAATATATTTTCTCTCTCCATTAGAGTCGTTTTAAATACCAAGGACAAGTTTTACTATTCCAAAGTCATACTCACTCAATTTATCCATGCACAACAAGAATTCTTGTTAGATTACTTTAATTCAACCAAGTCTTACTAATAGAATGGTTCCAATTCTAGCACAACTCTTCACATAAATAAAATTCCAAGAATCTATAAGATTCTTCTTTGGGCTTATTATACATTTCACTACACTTATATATATAAGTATGTGTCCAATCATTGTAGAAGGCATAGTAGTGCTGGCAAGACAAGCTAACCCATGACCCCTATGTGCTTAGGGGTGAATTGGAAGAGCTTTATCGTTGGGTGGTGAGTTCTAAAAGTTTGTTCCTAGCCTTCAACTTGTGAAGATTATTTGGGTTTTGACCCAAGGAAAACTACTTGGCAATGGCCCATTTGAGCAAGATGAAATTAGAATGTTTCATGCCCATTTGAGCAAAATGATAGAATTTTCTCATTACTATAATAGGTCCACCAGACGTGTGGAAATGCTATTTTCCACATGCATCCTGAATGCAAATTCCTAAGGTACGAATTCTTGGGCAATGATACACATCGCGTGGAGTCACTTGAGATAGACTTGGCTGTAAAATATATAGACCTGCAATGAGATAGGGAAAACTACTTGGCAATGGCCCATTTGAGCAAAATGAAATTAGAATGTTTCATTGCCCATTTGAGCAAAATGTTTCTCATTACTATAATAGGTCCACCAGATGTGTGGAAATGCTATTTTCCACATGCATCAAATTCCTAAGGTACGAATTCTTGGGCAATGATACACCTCGCGTGGAGTCACTTGAGATGGACTTGGTTGTAAAATATATAGACGTCCATGCTATTTGGAAATGATTGAAAAACACTATGATGGGTCATTAATGGATCCCTAGACCATCGGGGAAGGTGTCTCTTTAGGTCCTCTTTACATGATGGATTGGAATAGGATAGACAATCTTTTCGTACGTTCTGGCCCATCCTACATATTGGATTAATTTGTTTGTTTGATGACACTTTCACGAGGCTTGCTAGCTCTTTGCCTTTGATAGCAATGTTATTTTTGTGCAAATGTTAGAGGAGCTCCTATAAGATGACTTGATTTTCATACATGTGGCCATGTACGATAGGTCGAAAGTTTCCCATATACAAAAGCAGTCTATAAGTGAACGTTTCATTCCAACATGTACAATGAATGAAACCTCACATGGGTCTATGAGATCAAATCGGAGTGCCCATGTGATACCAATAGGCATGGTGGTATGAAGCTCTTGTAAGGTTCGGTGATGTTTTGACAAGAGGTCATGTCTCCACCATTTCAATAGAGAAGATCAAGGCCTAATATATCACCAATGCAAGTGAATGTGTAAGAAAACTTTCATTGCAATGTGTGCAAAGCATAAAACATTTTGTGATACAAATAGCCATGATATGCAGGGCAGCAAATCACCACCAAGCAAACTAGTGACTTAGTATTGAAGGTTCACATGATAGAACACTACTTGAAACTCAAAGATTACATCAAATTAAGACCAAGTATTATCCATGTGATGCATAACAAAAAATATAAATTCAATTTCAATAGTTGAGTTTAGAGGGAGGAGGGTGTGGAAAAGAAAGAGGAGGAATGAGGCATCGTCCTTGTAGTAGTTCATAAACTGTTTATTACAATTGTATTATAATTGGAAAATAGTAAACTTATTTAATTGTTTCTTATCAATTAGCATATTGACCAAATTCTTTTGCAGGATCACTTTTTTGGAGGTGGACAAAAGGGCTTATCTGAAAACCTTGGGGCCTCACCAAGTGCACCACCTATAACGGGTTCAGTCAGCATTGAACCTAGTGCTGATGCTGACAGTTGTATCCCTTCCACTTCAGAGTCTGTTGGCCCAAAATACAGTCATGATTTGGAGACAAAACACAGGAGCTTCTCCAGAGCAGCAGAGCCAAGTGCAGCTTTTACTTTTGGATTATATGAAGGACCACAAGCAGATGGTTCTTCAGCTGAGCAAATTGGAAGGTATGATGGTCGTAGAGGCATAAAAAAAGTTGATGTTCCTGTAAGAGGTTTTCAATTTCAACTGCTTGTATGAAGCAAACAATACTGAGGTGGGAATCGGTAGACAGCTGTTAAAAGAGGAGCAATAGCTGCCTGAGTGAGAGTCACTGACTTTAGCAGGGTTCCAGAACTAAAAGTGTGTCGTTTCACATCACAGCTGCATTTGTTAAGGAAAACGGTTGAAGTTACTGAAGTGATTAAATTCCCAAGGACAAACAGTTTCGAATCTCACACAAGGCTTATCTTGCTCAGGACTGCCTTTACAAATGGAACAGAGGAAATTGGTTCAGCGAGCAGGCAAACACCTACCTCAATAAGTCAGCCTAATGCTGTCCATCTGAGGTCTGTTTAACTATGAACAGGATAGAGACTTTACAGTATTATTCCGCTCATAGGATACACACATAGGATACACAATTCATACTCCAGAAAATATATTGTGCACTACCTTTGTTCTTTGTCTTGGTGACCTGGTGAAAAACTGGTTGCAATATGTTGTCATGGTGTCCTCTCTGGTCTCCTGATGATGAGGGCTTGCTTCTTCTTCTGCAATTTTATTTGGTTGACTTTCCTGGCAATGCAGCCTGGGTAATTAACAATGGGGGAGAGCAAGCTATTCCATATATATTGTCATTGATTTGTCTTCCATGGTTAAACTAAACTAAGTGTTAGATCCTTGCTTCTGTTGTTGCACAGTGGTTATGCTGCATGGCAGGCACTAGTAGCTTACGATGCCTGTGTGCGGCTTTGCTTGCGAGCATGGGCGAGAGGCTGCATGGAGGCTCCTGAGTTTCTACTGAACGAGTGTTTACTTTTGCGAAAGTCATTTGGGTGAGTCTGCAATCAATATCGGCGTAGCGCCCTGTTATCTATATGTACACATATAGACTTTGTGAATGCTTGCTTTTCTTATGTGTAGTGCTGGTGTTTAGACTGCAGCGTCTGCTATTGCAACCACAGGAGGATGGGATCCAAAATCTTGGCATTGAGTATTCGGAAGCAACCACTGTGAGCAAACCCAGAGGGGATGTTGGCAAAATTAATGTGCAAGGTAAGGCTGTGAACTTGCTCTCATTATTGCTGCATTTACTTTTCAGATCTCAATTTAAGGAATCGCTGACCAGTGCGTAAATTGAGGGTAATTTTGAGCAAGGCATCGAGATGCGGTTTACCATCTCTGAGTACAGTCTGTACATATATTGATTCTAACATAAGGTCCTCTCTTTTGCTGGGATGGGCCACAGTGAGAAAAGTCCGTGTCTTTCCTCACCAAGTCTTGCAAGCTAGTTCGTCACAACATGGTGCTGCATATGTGCAAGCTGGAGTACAATACATGCGGCAAGTATCAGGCTTGTTGAAGGCAGGCGTGAAAAGCTTTCGAAGCACAACGTCTATGGAAACCCAAGGTTTGATTATTCTCCACACACTGAGAATATGGGGTGCATCTTGTATAGTTTTTGTTGCCATGTCTCCTAAGGTTTTGAGGCACCTTGGCCTCTTTGGATTGACAGATTTGATTTAACTGCTTTACTCTTGAGTCTTCGTTGACTGATCATTGCGACAAGGGTGACGATTGCATGTTATATTAATATCTACAACTACCAAAGCATACCCTAGGGAATAAAAGACGAAAGAACTTAGATGAGAGAACATGCATTGTGAACTTACGCAGTTTGCAAGAAAATGTGCATTTGCCTCTATGTTGATGATTTGAATACTTTGGATTAGGTCCATCCGATAGCTATGCAGTGCACCACCTTAGATGAGAGAACATGCATTGTGAACTTGCGCAGTTTGCAAGAAAATGTGCATTTGCCTCTATGTTGATGATTTGAATACTTTGGATTAGGTCCATCCTATAGCTATGCAGTGCACCACCTTTGAAAATCACATGCATCATCTAAGTTTTTGTATTCCTTATGGTGAAACTGGCAAGCTGTTTCATGCTAATTGTACTATCATAGGTTGTACAACCTATCGTTAGGTTTAGCTTGATATAGTGTATGGCTTATCTTGGGCACTATGAACAATCACTTCTTATGAGAAGCGATGGTGCATCATCAACGTGGCTAAAATTTGAGTGGCCTTCTGTGACCTACTCCATGACCTTAGCTATGGTTGAAGAGTATGTGCGAGGCTTGTTAAATAAAAATTACCCATGTGGTCATCAAGTTGCACTCAAAACAAGGTCCGCCTATCCACCATGAATGATGGCTATTTATTGCAAGGTATGTTCCCTTGCACATGATTTTTTGCTAGAATCTTACAAGGTGGCTATCCATTGACTTTTTCTTGTAACAATTGTGATGCAAGAATAATGGTTTTGTTGAGCTTTTCAGCATGCAGCATAATGCTGCATAGTTTAAAAAAATAATTGCAATATGTACATCTACATATTTGACCCGTTCCAATTCGGGAAATTGTACTTCTTGAACCTTATTTCTCTATTCACAATGACAATCTACTCTCCACAAGGAGTTGGGGGCAATGTGTTATAACATTTTGAGAAAGATAATGACATGGAAGGCAATGGTGCTCTGTCATTGTCGAGTCCTTTAGTAGCCAAACTAAACTATTCATGCCATTTTGATAGTATAGAGCATTCTCTCAAGACCTTTTGGTTGACTTCAATTATGTTGTGTGTGTGTGTGTGTTTCCGTACAGTCCTGAGTTCTCACTCCCGTGCTTTTCCGTACCCTCCTGTGTCTCGCTTGTTTTTGATTCTCTACTTCTCCGTACAGTCCCTCTTGCCTTGTGGTATTTCAATCATGGCTTCAGGTTCGGATGTTAGTACATATGCTCGAAAAGAAAGATCTGCAGATGCTAAGCGCCGCCCTTCACAGCCTGCAACACAAGATGATGAACTTACTATGGAGCAATATGTGTTTGATACCCTCAAGGATGACTTTCAGCAGTCACGACAGGAATGGGGCAAACCAGTTCCAGAGGTCACGTACAAATTGAAATTGCCCTCCCTCGTGAATCCTCTCGGGAAGTTATCTCAAACCGCGGTTATAATTTTCTTTCCAGGAAGAATCGCAGCAGCCAGTGATGTTGTACAGATTAAGTCCATCCTTGGAGGATGCTTTGTAGAGGGAGTATATTTTGCATCTAGAGGCTTTTATGAGGTGCATTTATCAGATGCTTTATGCAAGCAGACGTTGCTTGAGCTTTCTCCCCTTTTTTACGGGAAGCAGATGGTACATGCTATGCCTTGGTCCCCAAACAAGGATTATCAAAGTCTTATACGACATCATTGTCCCGTATGGGTTGAGGTTGTTAACTTCCCAGACTATATGCATGAAGAATTGCCTGGCTTGGCTGCTACTTTGGGACAGGTCATTTGTCTTCCACGCCCTATGGGAAACCGTAACAGGTTCTGCATTCTCTAGGACACTGATTCACCCACCCCTCCTTCTATTGCAGTGGAAGTTGAGGGAGTGCAATTGGGAAAAAAGTATTTTGAATTGAAATGGGGTGTGTTTGCAGGAGCTTGTTTTGCCTGCCACAAGTTTAGGCACCTAGCCTCTGAATGCCGAATGGTTCTACATCAGCCCCCTCCCAATGCGTTACCGCCCCAGACACGGGAAAAGAATGAGAATTTGCAAGCTAAGACAGCAAATAGAAATGGAGCAAAGAATGCCAAACCAATCAATCAGGTGCAATCACTTGTTGGAAAAGGAAAAAGAGAAGATGAAGGAATCTGTGGGAACAGATCGGGATGGTTTTCGACAGCCTAAGAAGGTGGTTGTATTGAAGCAACGCCCCTTTCAATCTCGTCAATGGGATGCTTCTTCTCCCTCACCAGGACAGGCTTCCACTTCAGCTCCTGTCCTTCAAAATTGGGTGGGGGGTTTGAAAAAGGGCATCCCCATATGTGATTCTGAAGAAGGGGAGAATGCTATATCTTTCATGGATCATGAAGGCATGCAGCCCATGCAGGCAGAGGCTTTGCCTCTCTGATATCTTGTTTCATACTTATACTTTTCTATATATACCTCTTTCATGCATCAAACACTTAAGTGCTTTACATACAATGTACAGAGCCTCTGCAATGTCTCAAAGTGGAGGTTTTTCTGGAATTATGTACATAAAATGCAGCCAGATATTGTTTGTTTGCAAGAGCATAATCAACACTCTAAGGCTGGTCATCATGATTACTTTGGCGGTTATGATATATATTATGCTGGTACCATGATTACTCTGCAATGTCTCAAAGTGGAGGCTTTTCTGGAATTATGTACATAAAATGCAGCCAGATATTGTTTGTTTGCAAGAGCATAATCAACACTCTAAGGCTGGTCATCATGATTACTTTGGCGGTTATGATATATATTATGCTGGTACCACTATCTACTCAGGTGTATGCATAATGGTTAGACATGAGCTAGAGCCTCAGTTAGCCTTCAATGACAGCAGTGGCAGATGGATGGTCATACAATGTAATGTCAATGGTGATATTCTTGAGTTTGCATCAGTCTATGCCTCCCAGACCTCTGCCATGAGGGCTTCTTTATGGGATTCTTTAAGCAAATATCCATGGAGATCTAATGCATTTATCTGTGGAGATTTTAATAATTCCCCTCTGCCAAGAGATAACACCACTTCAAGATCTCATATGCTATTATCGGAAAGGCAGAAATGGGATAGCATGCTTCTTTCTGTGCAGGCTGAAGATTTATGGCTGCTTCTCCATGGGTCAGTGCCTGGATATACTTTTCATCATAATGCATTTACTACATACTGGGCAAGGCTTGACAGATGGTATTTGTTTTACCCACAACAATATGCAGATTTTAGCCCTCATCTCCTCATAGATTTCTCATTGGGCTTGTCAAATCATGCCCCATTGAATCTGCAACTTGGTATGCCACTGGATGATTTGCCACCTCTTTCCAATAGATTACTACATGTTAATCAGGCTTATTTCCGACATCACTATTTCCAGCAAATGATTAGACTTGCAATTCATCCCTTGCCTTTGCATGCCCAGGAGGACATGGATTATGCTTGGGACAGTTTTGTCTCTCGTATACAGAATGTCATTAGGGAGTATGGAAACTGGCATATGACTAAATGGAGGAATGAGGTTAAATGGGCAAAAAGGACAGCACAACAATTGACTGAATTTTCACATTTAAGGCCTCTCTCTGAATCAGAAAATGATTCCCTTTCACATGCTCGGATCAAACTGACTGATAATGATCAGAGGAAATTGCACAAATGGCAGATTAGAGCAAGAATGAAGCCCCTCATGGATAAGGGCTGCTCATCAAAAGCCTTCTTCCAGGGCCTGCATGCTACTCGAAAGAAAAACTCATGTCTAAGGGTAAGGAAGCTAGATGGCTCTTGGATGCACTCGTTCTCTGATCTCCAAGATGAATGCCAAAATTATTTCCAGAAATTGTTCTCTGCTCCTGGCTCCCCATCAAATCAAATGACTGATGCGAGGACTGAATTTCTTCAATATGTTTCTGAGATAGTGGAAATGGATGATGCTCTTACATTGGAGAGACCTTTTACTGACACAGAACTTGATAATGCATTGTCCCACCTCAGCAAATACAAGTCCCCTGGCTGGGATGGCCTTATGGTGGAATTTTATATTTCTTTTTGGGATGATTTGAAAGATGTCCTTTTGCAAATGATCAATATTGCCTGGCAAGAAAATCACTTGCCGCACCCTTGGAAGCATGGCATAGTCAAACTTGTGTCCAAAAAACATCTGTGTGACCATATGTCAGATTGGAGGCCTATTACTTTGATGCCTGTAGTTTACAAACTCATTGCCAAAATGATTGTGTATAGGCTTCACGGGATACTGAATGCGGGCCTTCATTGTTATGCTCTAGCCGAGATAGCATGACCTCGGATAGATCGGTGGGCATTTTCTCTTAGATGACCAACTTTTGTAGTAATTAATGTGCGTAATTAAATGGTCAAGAGAAGTAACTGCCAAGGTCCTAGGTGAGGGCGTAATGGCATTGACTAGATAGTTCTAAAAGGGCTAGGGCCTAGGTGCATCTAATATGTAAATTGCCAAGGGGCAATTGTTTTAAAAGGGAACTCCAAGAGAGGGGTGAAAAAGGATGCATCTAAGTAAGGGCCTAAAATGTGACATGTGGCCAGGAACTATCTAGGGAGATTGGGGTCTCAAGGAAGTTTCCGAGAAAAAAAAAAAAATTAAAAAAAAAAAAATCCCTTTCAACAAAATGGAACCAGAAGGGCAGAGTTCAAGGGTGAATCCTAGTGAGTCTAGAGCTCAATCTACACAACAGATGTCACATCACGCAGCACCTACATTGATTGGTAGGATTTCGATATTAGAGGATGCTTTACAGCAGATTATGAACCAGCAGCTTCAGGTGAATGCTAGTCAAAATGAGATTAGGGAGATGGTGCAAGCCTTGTCGGCTAGACCGTCTAGGATTGACAAGGGCAAAGCTCCAGCAGAGCCAGAGCCCAGTGTACATTCCTTAGAGCGCGCTAGGGTCAAAGTGCCCAATATTGCTAATTATAGACCGGAGAAGTACGCTGGTCGGATGACCGAGCGCAGCTCTGATGTGATCGAGGTTTGGTTGCACAAGTGGGAAGAAGCCTTCGCCATTTGTGAGATTAAATCCGATCTAAAGAAAATCCGCGAGGCCACACACCTGTTTATTGAGGCAGCGGATAGATGGTGGATAAAGCAACAGAAGGATCAAGTTGCTCCAACCACCTGGGAAGGGTTCAAAACTGAATTCAAGAAACACTTTCTCCCACCTGATGAAGAATCCCGAGCTTGGGATGCTTATAGAAATCTTCGTCAGAGGAGCTTGTCAGTGGCAGAGTACACTGACAAATTTAGGGAATGTGTTATGAAAATAACAGACCCTCTCCCTATGTCGGTTCAGTTAAAAGACTATATCTATGGACTGAACGACAAAATAAAAATGGAAGTTCGGGCTAAATATGTGACTACACTAGATGAATCTATAGTAGTAGCCCTGAACTATGAGGATGCTAGAGGTAGGTCTGGTGGATTTGTGCAGGCAGGGACTCAGTATGAGCACCCGAGGAAAGGGGGATTTCAGAGGAAATGGGTGTCAAAGACAAGTGTCTCACAGCCAAGTGGCCAAACCAAGTAGGTGAAGCCGGTTGAGGGACCAACAAAAACAAGTACCACCGTTGGGGTGAAAAGGAAAATAACTCCAATGGCAGCCCGGGCTTGGTCAAAGTCCTCATTGACCCCTGAACAAAAAGAGAAAGCTAGGAAAGAAGGATTGTGCTTCGGCTGCCTTCAGCGACATCAGTGGAAGGATTGTCCACTGAATAAAGATCGTCGCACGGCTAATATGATAATATCTGAATGCGACGTAGAAATGCAGGAGAGTCCCAGTGCGGAACATATGCAGATGCAACTGGCGGGACCTTCTCAGAGGTTAGTACCTTGTTTGTTATGTGTATCTGTTGCTAAGTTAGTGACGAGTGCACCTGATAACATCCTATCTAAGCCCGCAGCAACGGGGTATACAGCCTTCAATGATACGGAGCTAATCAAAATGAAAGGGCAAGTGGCCAATCATGATGTCATTGTGTTGTTTGACTCAGCGTCGACTCACAATGTGATTAACTCCAAGCTCGTGAAGAGGCTGAAATTAAAGACAAGTCCATCTGACTATGCGTACACAGTCAGGATGGCAGACGGAAGTTCAACTGAAGTATGGGACCAAAGGGTTACCCAGTTGGAGCTTCGGATTCAGGACTATACTGAGAAGCTTGATTTTGAAATGACCAAGCTTGCTCATGCGGATATAGCCCTGGGAATGGCGTGGCATTCTAGTAAGAATCCAGCCATTGATTGGAAAAAGCACGTATATCAATTCAAGATGAATGATGTGCTTTATGTCTTGCGAGGTGAAAAAGATATACCTCAGGGACCGTTGGTTTCCGTGATGGAAATCAGGAAGGCTCAAGTAGAGTTTTTGTACCTTTGCACCGCATCGGTAGAGCCGGTGGATGAGTCTTCGGCTAGCACTGATGTTACGCAAAGTGGTGAGATGGCCAAGCTGGCTAATCTTATAACAGAGGAGTTCTCTGAATGCTTTAGGGATGAACTACCCTATGGGTTACCTCCAGAGCGGAATGTTCAGCATAAGATAGAACTGATCCCGGGGGCAGAGCCTGTAAATAGACCTCCCTATAGAATGAGTTTTACTGAAGAAGCAGAGGTGCGTAGGCAACTGGAAGAATACCTCAAGTTGGGGCAGATTCAACCAAGTTTCTCACCTTTTGCTTCACCAGTGATATTAAAGAGGAAAAAGGATGATACGTTTCGCCTCTGTATAGATTACAGAGCATTGAATAATATCACTGTTAAGCACAGGTATCCGATGGCTCGGATTGATGATTTGCTAGATGCATTACATGGAGCCGTGATTTTCAGCAAGATAGATCTTAAGTGCGGCTATAATCAGATCCGGATTAGAGCCGAGGATGTGCATAAAACCGCTTTTAGAAGCAGGTTTGGTCATTATGAGTTTTTGGTAATGCCCTTCGGACTTACCAATGCTCCAGCGACTGAACGATTTACTACGTCCGTATATCGGAAAGTTCGTAGTACATTTTATTGACGATATTTTGATATTCAGTAAAAGTGTTACTGAGCATTGTGAACACTTAAGGATAGTGTTCAGTACTTTGAGGAAAGCCAGTCTTTACGTGAATAAAAAGAAAACTATACTGTGTATGGTTAGGCTTGAGTATTTAGGGTTCATAATTACTCCACAGGGGGTAGAAATGGATCCGAAGAAAGTGGCTGCGATACTAACTTGGCCAATCCCTCAGAGTCTGACCGCGTTGCGATCATTCTTGGGATTTGTCCAGTTTTATAGAAGGCATATCAAAGGATATTCCGAAATAGTATCGCCATTGACTGATCTGACCTCAGATAAAGTACCTTTTATTTGGGGACAGAATCAACAAGAAAGTTTTAACACCATAAAACAAGCTGTGGTCTCAGGACCGGTGTTAAAAATAGTTGATCCCCAGAAACCGTTGTTCCTAGAAACCGATGCAAGTGGCATTGCGGTAGGAGCAGTCCTCCTTCAAGAGGGAAGGCCAGTAGCCTTTGAAAGCAAGAAGCTTTCTCCCTCTCAAAGGAATTGGCCAACTCATGAATTGGAGTTGTATGCTGTTATCCATGCTTTGAAAACATGGAGGCATTATCTGTATGGTTCAGAGTTTTATGTGGATGTGGATCATGATACTCTGAAACATTTCTGTAAACAGCCTGACTTGAGGGGCCGCCAAGCTAGGTGGGCAGAGCTCATGCAGGAGTTTAATCTAACGATTCGGTACCGAAGAGGAAAAGACAATAAGGTAGCTGATGCGTTGTCTCGCATTATGCACAATCTGAGTTTCACGGTATTAGAGAGTGCTCTAATGACCGAGATCAGAGAAACTCAGAAGGTGGACGAGTTTGTCCAGAGCTTATGGCCTAAGGCTCATGTGTTAAAACCCGGGGAAAATGAAAAGGATGACCTGGCATCCAGAAAAGGCCAAACTTATGCAAGATATACCATAAGGGATGGTATGCTAGTTAGAAATGGCAAGGTTGTAGTACCTGGTCAGAATGATCTCAGGCAGAGAGTCATTCGACAATGCCATGATAGCCCGTGTGCGGGACATCCAGGTGTCGAGAAGACATATGATCTCGTGAAGCGAGATTTCTTTTGGCCAAAGATGAAAAAGCATATTCATGAATATGTGACACGGTGTTTCTCGTGTCAGGTAAGTAAGGCCGAGCGGGTGAAGCCACCCGGACTTTTACAGCCCTTGGAAATACCACTAAGTAAGTGGGAGAGCATTTCCATGGACTTCATTGTAGGGTTACCTGCAACACAAGGTGGGTATAATTCTATCCTTGTGGTGGTTGATCGTCTAACCAAGATGGCTCACTTCATTCCGACTAGAGAGTCTATTAGTGCCCCGCAAGTAGTGGATTTGTTTATTAAACATATATTTCGTCTGCATGGATTGCCTAGATCCATAGTGTCAGACAGAGATGTCAGGTTTACCGGTCATTTTTGGACAGCGGTATTTGAGACACTAAGGACTGAGTTGGGAATGAGTAGTGGGGATCATCCTGAGACGGATGGTCAGACGGAGAGAGTCAACCAGACTTTAGAGGATATGCTGAGAGCATATGTGTCATTGAGGCAACATACATGGGACAAGTGGTTGCCATTGTTGGAGTTTGCCTACAATGATAGGAAACATTCATCTACTGGGTTCAGTCCGTTTGAACTGAACTATGGTTATAGGCCAGCCAATCCAACTATAGTTGGAGTACCTCAGAAAGTGCCTAGTGCCGCGAACTTTGTAGTTCAGATGCGGGAGATGCTAGCACTTGCGAGAGCTAACATCCGCCAGGCTATGGATAGAGCCAAGGTGTATGCGGATGAAAATCGGTCTATAAGAGTATTTGAAGAAGGAGAAAAAGTTTTTCTCAGAATTCCTTCGCACTCGAAGTCGTTGACTTCAGGAGAGTGTGCTAAGTTATCACCTCGATACTGTGGGCCGTGGTTAATTCTAAAGAGAATAGGCAGTGTAGCCTATAAATTAGAATTGCCACAGGGGTGTAAGGTGCACCCGGTTTTTCATGTTTCACGTTTAAAGAAATTTTTGCATACAGGTGACTCACTAGTCGAAGGTGTGGTTTTGTTTCAGGAGATAGAGGATATTGCAAGGCGCAAACCAACAAGAATCCTGGATCGAGGAACGATGCAAATACGAAATCGAAAGATACCCACGGTGTTGGTTGCATGGCATGGTCAGCCTCTATCGGAAGCTACCTGGGAATCCGTGTACCAGTTGCGGAGAGCATTCCCAGATTTCATCATCGAGGACGCTGATGCTTGAAGAGGGAAGGAATGTTATGCTCTAGCCGAGATAGCATGACCTCGGATAGATCGGTGGGCATTTTCTCTTAGATGACCAACTTTTGTAGTAATTAATGTGCGTAATTAAATGGTCAAGAGAAGTAACTGCCAAGGTCCTAGGTGAGGGCGTAATGGCATTGACTAGATAGTTCTAAAAGGGCTAGGGCCTAGGTGCATCTAATATGTAAATTGCCAAGGGGCAATTGTTTTAAAAGGGAACTCCAAGAGAGGGGTGAAAAAGGATGCATCTAAGTAAGGGCCTAAAATGTGACATGTGGCCAGGAACTATCTAGGGAGATTGGGGTCTCAAGGATAAGGATGAGGAATAATCAAGAAGATATATGTAATCAGACGAATCCTTCCTTGAGAGTTGGGCTGGGTGGATTAATAACTTGCCATCGCCCGTGACTGCGCTAGCATAGGAATAGTTGGTAAGAAGGGTATGACATTCATCCTCATCAGTATGGGTTTGTGCCGCGAAGACAAATCCATGACAATATCTCCAATGCATTGACTGCAATTGAATATGCTAAGTACTCGCATCAAGATGTGCTCATATTGCAGGTAGATATTGCTAAGGCATTTGACACAGTTCAATGGGATTTTATCTCTCAAATCATGACAAAGTTGGGCTTTGGTCCCTTCATCCTCATCAGTATGGGTTTGTGCCGCGAAGACAAATCCATGACAATATCTCCAATGCATTGACTGCAATTGAATATGCTAAGTACTCGCATCAAGATGTGCTCATATTGCAGGTAGATATTGCTAAGGCATTTGACACAGTTCAATGGGATTTTATCTCTCAAATCATGACAAAGTTGGGCTTTGGTCCCTTCATCCTCATCAGTATGGGTTTGTGCCGCGAAGACAAATCCATGACAATATCTCCAATGCATTGACTGCAATTGAATATGCTAAGTACTCGCATCAAGATGTGCTCATATTGCAGGTAGATATTGCTAAGGCATTTGACACAATTCAATGGGATTTTATCTCTCAAATCATGTCAAAGTTGGGCTTTGGTCCCAAGATAGCAAATGCAGTTTATTGGCTTTATTCTGGCTCTACTTCTCAGTGCATTCTTGGGGGTCATCTATCTCGGTCATGGACATTGGGTAGATCAGTTAGACAGGGCTGCCCTCTTAGTGCTCTCTTCTATGCCATTGCGACCCATCCCCTCTTGATGTATCTTGATCATCTTACAAACATAGGACAGATGACTGGTCTTAAAATCCCTGGGGCTGCATCTTTTTTGGCACAAGCATATGCTGATGATTCCTTCTTTATGCCATAGAATTCTCCTCGGGAAGTTCACATGCTTATGACCACACTATCATTGTATAGATTGGCAGCAGATTGCATGTCAATTTTGACAAATCTAAATTGCTTCCCCTGAAACAATGTGACTGGCATTCTATTCTCTGGCCAGGTCAGGTGGTGCATTCCAAAGATGTAGTCAGGCATTTGGGATATCCTATAGGATGGCATATCACCAGGAAGCAATGGTTAAAATGGATCTTCCAAAGACTTCAACATAAACTGGAATATTGGAAAATTTCTACGTGGCCACTTCACGTCAGGCTCAGAATAGTACAGTCTATTGTAATGTCCTATGTCCAGTTCTTTTTGCCTTTGTTGCATTGGTCCTCTAGAGATATTTCAATCTTTACGTCTCAAGCTATGGAGATGTTATGGAGAACAAAAACTGCTGTGAAAGCATTGAGATTGATGAAGATGCAAATGGTGTGCTCTCCTAGGATGCATGGTGGACTTAATGTTCTCAATATAAGATATCATGTACTTGCAAGGAAGGCGACTATGCTCCATACTTTTTTCCGTCAACAACAGCCATGGACTTGTATGATAGCATCCATGTGTGTCAACATGAGGACATCTGCTTATGGTCATTGGACTACTGATCGTTGGGAGGTTGTCATTGGAAGATTTGCAGGGAAGATACCCGGCTGTCTTTTCTCTACTGCTCTGATACTTGACTGGAAACAAGTACTTTCTAAGGTCAAATGGGCTCCTGATAATTGCTCGGGGACAAACTCAATGAGGAAAGAAAGTATTCATTGGAGTGTCATCT
Organism: Dipteris shenzhenensis; assembly: GCF_047967505.1. Taxonomy (NCBI): domain Eukaryota; kingdom Viridiplantae; phylum Streptophyta; class Polypodiopsida; order Gleicheniales; family Dipteridaceae; genus Dipteris; species Dipteris shenzhenensis. The sequence continues at coordinate 2,419,125 of NC_141614.1, read as the reverse complement.
TTGACATTCCACTTGCTTTACAGGAACCTGTTCGGGCATATAATCTCATGAAATTGGGAATTAGATACATAAATGATGTGGTGGATGATCAGGGCTATGTCTTATCTTTTCCTCAGGCCACTGCTTCCTATGCATTGGGAATGCATCATAGGTCGATATGGAAGAAAATTGCTGATTTGTTACATCCTCTTCTACCTGTTCCTCTTGTGGCTGGCACAGACAGGCTTATGGATTGGCAATTGCAACCCTTTGCTACATGCTCTCATCCTGTTCCTCTGCCTGCCTTGACCTCCATCAAAGCCTACAAGCTTCTTCAGCTTGCTCCATGGATTCAGCAATATGCTAATACTTTGTGGCATATCAAGAAGCCCCTCTCATGGTGGCGGAAGAATCTCCGGATATAATGTCCTCTGCTACATGCTCTCATCCTGTTCCTCTGCCTGCCTTGACCTCCATCAAAGCCTACAGGCTTCTTCATCCTGCTCCATGGATTCAGCAATATGCTAATACTCTGTGGCATATCAGGATGCCCCTCTCATGGTGGCGGAAGAATCTCCGGATATTATGGAAGTGTAAAATGCCTTTGAAACAAAGAGTTTTTCTTTGGAGATGCATGACCGGCACATTGTCAGGGGGAATCACACTTGCCAAACGTCACATTGCACCATCCACATGTTTACGATGTCAGGCTCCTTCAGAGACTGTCCCTCATTTGCTTTGGCACTGCCCGTGTTCTAGGAACCTCCTCGGGAGAATTTTAGATCATCTTCGGCTCCGTTTCCCGAGTCACAGATTTGGGAAACATTTTTTGTTATTTGGCAGATTTATGAGGTCTTTGTCTCAATACTCACTATTTCTCTCATGGGTGAGATATTGGGCTCTTTGGACAATCTGGAGTGAGCATAATTTGGCATACTTGGGTCGGCAGATTCACAAGTCATATGAATCTTTCCGAGCCTCATTGCGGCAATCCTTATATGATGCCAGCCATGAGGGTGATATACATGCTTCTTGCATAGAGCTTTCTTTTCATGTTTCTGATCTTTGTGATACTCTCCATTTTGGAGACTTCACATCTTGTAAATTTATGAGAATATAAATACACTGCACTGGATTTTACTTCAAAAAAAAGTGTGTGTGTGTGTGTGTTTTCTCTTCTTGCTTTTTGATTGCTTGCAATCTCGTGCCTTTGATCGTGATGTATATTTGTCCTACAGTGAGATTTTCTCTTGATGTATTATACCTCTCCCTTTCTGTTGAGATTTTCTGTATATTTGTCCTACAGAGATTGGCTTCCAACTTCTTCAATTGTGTTAAGCTCTTGTTGACAAATGCCTTTGCTAAGGTTTGTGTCAATGGATTAATGGCAGAATCCTTTTTGTTGAAGAGATCCATAAGATAGGGATGCCCTATGGCCCCTTCTCTATGTGCTATAGCTACTGACTCTTTCCGTCGGCTACTGCTAGACAGAACCCAGCAAGGGAGACTCAAGGGTATTGAACTTCCCTCAAGAAAGGAAATGGTTAACCAACAGTTTGCTAAGGATGCCAACTTAACCCCAAGGATTTCTCAATAGGATGTTTAAACAAATTTAGAATTCCTTGACCTCTTTTGCAAAGCTTATGACTCTCAAATTAACCATTCGATGAAGTTTATCAGAAAGGCTCTTTATAATAATATCTTAAGAGATTATAAGCTTTGTTACATCCTCTTCTACCTGTTCCTCTTGTGGCTGGCACAGACAGGCTTATGGATTGGCAATTGCAACCCTTTGCTACATGCTCTCATCCTGTTCCTCTGCCTGCCTTGACCTCCATCAAAGCCTACAAGCTTCTTCAGCTTGCTCCATGGATTCAGCAATATGCTAATACTTTGTGGCATATCAAGAAGCCCCTCTCATGGTGGCGGAAGAATCTCCGGATATAATGTCCTCTGCTACATGCTCTCATCCCGTTCCTCTGCCTGCCTTGACCTCCATCAAAGCCTACAGGCTTCTTCATCCTGCTCCATGGATTCAGCAATATGCTAATACTCTGTGGCATATCAGGATGCCCCTCTCATGGTGGCGGAAGAATCTCCGGATATTATGGAAGTGTAAAATGCCTTTGAAACAAAGAGTTTTTCTTTGGAGATGCATGACCGGCACATTGTCAGGGGGAATCACACTTGCCAAACGTCACATTGCACCATCCACATGTTTACGATGTCAGGCTCCTTCAGAGACTGTCCCTCATTTGCTTTGGCACTGCCCGTGTTCTAGGAACCTCCTCGGGAGAATTTTAGATCATCTTCGGCTCCGTTTCCCGAGTCACAGATTTGGGAAACATTTTTTGTTATTTGGCAGATTTATGAGGTCTTTGTCTCAATACTCACTATTTCTCTCATGGGTGAGATATTGGGCTCTTTGGACAATCTGGAGTGAGCATAATTTGGCATACTTGGGTCGGCAGATTCACAAGTCATATGAATCTTTCCGAGCCTCATTGCGGCAATCCTTATATGATGCCAGCCATGAGGGTGATATACATGCTTCTTGCATAGAGCTTTCTTTTCATGTTTCTGATCTTTGTGATACTCTCCATTTTGGAGACTTCACATCTTGTAAATTTATGAGAATATAAATACACTGCACTGGATTTTACTTCAAAAAAAAGTGTGTGTGTGTGTGTGTTTTCTCTTCTTGCTTTTTGATTGCTTGCAATCTCGTGCCTTTGATCGTGATGTATATTTGTCCTACAGTGAGATTTTCTCTTGATGTATTATACCTCTCCCTTTCTGTTGAGATTTTCTGTATATTTGTCCTACAGAGATTGGCTTCCAACTTCTTCAATTGTGTTAAGCTCTTGTTGACAAATGCCTTTGCTAAGGTTTGTGTCAATGGATTAATGGCAGAATCCTTTTTGTTGAAGAGATCCATAAGATAGGGATGCCCTATGGCCCCTTCTCTATGTGCTATAGCTACTGACTCTTTCCGTCGGCTACTGCTAGACAGAACCCAGCAAGGGAGACTCAAGGGTATTGAACTTCCCTCAAGAAAGGAAATGGTTAACCAACAGTTTGCTAAGGATGCCAACTTAACCCCAAGGATTTCTCAATAGGATGTTTAAACAAATTTAGAATTCCTTGACCTCTTTTGCAAAGCTTATGACTCTCAAATTAACCATTCGATGAAGTTTATCAGAAAGGCTCTTTATAATAATATCTTAAGAGATTATAAAAGGTAAGTTTCTATTTATCTCCCTTTCACGTATACAGGATTTCAAATTTGATTATGGTAAATATTCTCTTTTACTCTTAGAACATAGACCCTCTTTCCTCCTTATACTAAGTATTCAAAGATTCTCTCTTACTCTTAGAACGGGACTCAAAGCGGAGATTCAATAATTATGAGAAATGATCACGCTTGTACATGCTAATCATCAGCTCCAAGATCTTCTCGGAAACCCATCTTTTGTTCTCAAGATGTTTGGTAGGGAGGAGAAGGAGAAGCATGCAAGGGTAAAAAATAGGAGAGAAACACAATTATGGAAGTATATAGGTCATAGGGCAAAATTTTTTAAATGTAGAGCCACAATTTTCATGGCTTTAATGCGTCTAAGTATACTTAAACTTCATAGACAAGTTTTTAAAAAGCTAGAATTTGCAAATTTTAATCTTGTAGATGTCTCAAATGACTTGTACCATGATCTGAGTACTTAGAGGGCTAAGTTCGAAATCATATGAAAATATTGTATTAATTGTTCGATGAATTTATCAAATTTGAAGCTCTAAATATTATCCCAATCAACTTAGAGAAGCCTCCAAATTCGCCTTTGGGCAAATATTCATCACTACTTCTTCCCTTGGAAGCATGCAAATCGTGTAGAGTCATGGTTGAATAGATGGACAAATTGTTTTTACTCATATGATTTCAATGAGCAGATACGACTGACAGGGATATTTGAAAGGTAAACTCTTATATGGTGGTGAGATTTGAACAAAAAACCCTCACATGGGATGAATTTCTGTAAGACTTTCGTAAAGAATTCATTCAAGAAGGAAATGCATTCGTTCACTTTAACAAATTGACAAGCTTGCAAATGAACTCTACGTGATGTGAGTGCTAAAGTTTCTATTATGGATTCTCTTATAATTCTTAACATGTTTATACGAGGATCTCAACGGGATTATCATAATGAAGTTCATAGGAACAAGACTTTTTTTTTTACAGATGTAATATGGTTTGCTAAATCTATGATGACACAATTGCAGCCACCTGCAAGTCTAGTGATCTCAATGAGATTTCATGAAGAAATGTAAAATTTTATCCATTTTTTATAAAGTTAACACGAATCCTATGTGTTTGAATAAGAGAACTGATCTTGCGAAGCTAGCCAAGGCATGCAAATGCATGCAGTGCGGAAATTAAAGCAAAACCATTCCATGAAGAATAACAAAACCATCCAAAAGATGGAAGTGGTGAGTCTATGATTTCTGTATTGAAATCTTTCATTTGGAATCTACTCGTGTGTTATGTATGCAAACCTAATTAAAGGGTATAATCTTAGGTCATGTAGCAAGCATCCTTTTGACTTTGACCATTCATAATTTCATTGATCATAAACTGGTGTAGAGACTCAAAATACAATCACTTGTATAGAGTTCAAATGGTGTCAAGTGATGAAGAGTCAATTTGGGATCCGAAGCTTTCAAATCTTTCTTATATATTCAAAACTACATGGAAGAATTACCTTTACTTCTTATGAATCTAGATAAGGTATAAAGTTTTCTTTGTTTTTTAGAAAGTTAACTCGAACCCTATGCGTTTGACTAAGAGAACTGATCTTGCGAAGCTGGCCAAGGAATGCAAGTGCATGCAATAATGCGGCCATTAAAGCAAAACTGTTCCATGAAGAACAACAAAACCATCCAAAAGCTGGAAGTCATAAGTGGGTCCATGATTTCCTCTGTTGAAATCTTTCATTTGGAATGTACTCATGTGTTGTGTATGTAAACCTAGTTAAAGGGTATAATCTTAGGTCATGTAGCAAGCATCCTTTTGACTCTAACCACTCATAATTTCATTGATCATAAACTAGTGTGTAGAGACTCAAAATACGATCACTTGTATAGAGTTCAAATGGTGTCAAGTGAAGGGTCCCAATTTGGGAACCGAAGCTTTCAAATCTTTCATTATACATTCAAAACTACATGGAAGAATTACCTTTCCTTTTATGAATCCAAATAGGGTAGATCTTATGAATGGTTTTTTTACAGGAGTTATACTAAGAAGATTGATTGAAAAATACATTATTCAATATTGGCACAATGTATATCTTCAAATATTGTAAACTATTTGGAAGTACTTAATGTAGCCCATGATGCTAACTTTAAAAATTTTGTATAAATTCTTTAGACGAGTCATCAAAAGAATAAAGAATGATTGCGTTGATGTATTTCCAAAGGAATTGCCTTATGGGTGGTTACCACTTGCTTGAGGTGTTCATCATAAAATTGATCTACTTCTCGATGCTCAACCTATCTTTATGAATCCTTATCAATTAAGTTAGAAGGATTAAAAGGAGATAGCAAGGCAAATTAAAGAATATTTGACAATGGGTCAAGTAAGCAGATCCCCATGCTGTGCACCAGCGTCTTAGGAATCCTTATCAATTAACTCAGAAGGAATAAACAGAGATAGCAAGGCAAATTAAATAATATTTAACAATGGGTCATATTAGACCAACATGGTGCACCAGTGTTATTGGTCGATAAGGACAGTGGTATACGCATGTGTCTCAATTACAAGAAATGAATAAGTTAACAATTAAGAGTAAATATCATATTCCTAGAATGGGTGACCTTATGGATTGATTCATGGGCGGTGCTAAATATCTTATGAAACTTGATCTACATACAGATCATCACATAAGAATTGATAAAGAAGATGTTTACAAAACTAGGTTTTAGAACAAGGTATGGGCTCTATGTATCACCATTTGGTCTCACGAATGCTCTTGTCACTTTTCAACAAATGATGAATGATAAGTTTGGGCAAGATGAGATCCTAGTTTGTCGGAGTATGATACCCATCTTAAAATTGTTCTTGATATTCTTAGGTGGGAGAAACTAGATGCTAGAGTCTCAATGTGAGTTCTCGAAACGTGAGATCTTGCATCTTGGCCATATAATTTTTGAAGTATGGCATTTCATAGTGAGAGAGGGCTTCTATGTGGGTGTGCCCGCTCGGAGAGGATAGGATAAGGTAGGTCTGGATAGGCTAGGTTAGGTAGGAGTCAGGGCTGGGTTGGGTGCCCAAATTGGGCCCCAACCAGGTCGGGTTTTCCACAAGGAGAGCGTGCTCATTTGGACGTTTATTTTCTTCATCCTTTGAAGAGGTTGTATCTTTCTCTTTTTCCTTTTCATTCTCCTTCTTGAAGCAAGTCGTGTCTCCTCCAAGATGAGAGCAGTAGCAACATCAATAAGTGTTAAGGTAGATTGATTTGCTAAGGTAGACACACATGCTCCATGAGTCTGAGACATATTGGCAAGAAGAACACTTACAACTTCCTCATCACTTAATGTCACCTCAGCACCAGCAAGTTGATCCACCAAGGCTCGGAGATTTCGGCCACTTTCACACTTTGATTCATTTCGAGGCGATATAAGCTCTTTCATAGAAACAATCGAGAAGCGGCATTTACTTAACCAAATACATATCAGAGATGTTCCCAAGCTTCATGTGAAGAACTTGCCGAAGCTACTTGATCTATTTGAGAATTAGCCAATGCAGAGATAAGAAAGGCAAGTGCCTCCATGTCCATGGTCACCCAGCTTGCCAAGTCTGCTGGTCGACTAGCAAATTGCTTCTTATCGGCTTTGGATACTATTCCCCACGTCTCTCTCGATTAGACCCATCTTCATCTTGACGGACCAAGTGTGATACTTAGTTCTGTCAAGCTGATCTTTCTTATCAAAGTATTTTCCTTCGGGAGCCATGAGCCTCTCCGGTTGATCACTAAGACTACGATTGCTGACAAAGTCTTCAATTAGGAGACTGATTTTTAGAATAATAGGAGAAATTCACGTATCCCTTGTAAAGAAATGCTCACAAGACCCAAACCCGACCCAACCAGGGTTAGGTCAGCCAACCTCGGGTCAGGGCTGACCACCTGGTCGGTTCATCTTGCCAGCCCACCAGGCTGCTTGGGGGCTATATAAGACCCCTTCCACTCTCCACTCAGTGTCTCACATGCGAGGGCCTTTCTTGGAGTATTCTTCTCACACTGGACCAGCCCTGGATATGGATTGTATCCCTTGATCTAGATATACAGTTGTTATTGCCTAGCTTCTCTCTCTCTCTCAAGCTCGCAAGGAAGGTAAATGGGCTGTTTATAGAGATGGGAAAGCACTCATCAGAGACTTCAAGTCCAAACCCACAGACCCTCAGTATTAAACTGATGTAATGAAGTGTGGTGGGGGATAGACTATCCTCACTCTCTCTCCTGCTCAATACTAACTGCAACTGCAAGATGATGCACTCAATACACAAAGTGATGCTGTGGATGTGAGTGAGATAATTAGAGGGAGAGAATATGACTGAAATGTATGAATGTCCAAAGGGCCGAATACAACTGGATGGAACCCTCAATTGCAAAAATGGAAAGAAACTAGACTACCTAGAGGAGGTGAATATTTACTAGATCCATGAAGAGGCTGAGGCTACCCTGCTGGTCTGCTGCGGGGAGGCCTGGGCTTTGTTGCTTAGAAGGCTTGAAGGCCTGAGGAGTGGGCTGACACTGGACCAGCCCCTTGGATATGGATTGTATCCCTTGATCTGGATATACAGTTGTTATTGCCTAGCTTCTCTCTCTCTCTCTCTCTCTCTCTCTCTCTCTCTCTCTGTGAAGCTCGCAAGGAAGGTAAATGGGCTGTTTACAGAGATGGGAAAGCACTCATAAGAGACTTCAAGTCCAAACCCACAGACCCTCAGTCTTAAACTAATGTAATGAAGTGTAGCGGGAGATAGACTATCCTCACTCTCTCTCCTACTCAGTACTAACTGCGACTGCAAGATGATGCACTCAATACACAAAGTGATGCTGTGGATGTGACTGAGAGAATTAGAGGGAGAGAATATGACTGAAATGTATGAATGCCCAAAGGGTCGGAATACAACTGTATGGAGGGGTTGAAACCCTCAACTGCAAAACTGGAAAGACTACCTAGAGGAGGTTGTTGTTTTGTTGGAAAATCCCTTTGGATAGTGGTGCAATAAGGGGTAGAGAAAGGTAAGGGTGGTGATTTTATAATATCAAATCAAAATCAGAGGTCTTTGTCTCAATGAAAATTCAACAAGGAACGTAAGGGAGCTATGCGCATGCATAGCCCTCCTCTTACCTCTCTTCCCTTACTCTCTCTGTTTCTACTCTCTCACTCTCTCTCTTTCTCTCTCTCTCTCTCTCTCTCTCTGTGTCTGCAATGAAAAGACTGAAGTATCACAATTGGGCATTTGCAATACCTGATTTAGTCGCACTGAAGTGGTGCTTCTATCTCATAACCACAAGCAGCTCCAACTGGGGTTTCCGTTTTAAGTGTTTAGTGGGGAAGAGATAGTTTTCCTGATGGCTACATTTAGATGTCGATTTCTTCTACCGGTGCAATGAAAAGACTGAAGTATCACAATTGGGCAATTGTAATACCTGATTTCGTTGCACTGAAGTGCTTCTTCCAGCTCAAAGTTGGTTGCACTGAAGTGCTTCTTCCAGCTCAAAGAATCATTTTTTTCTACTCATAACCACAAGCAGCTCCAACTGGGGTTTCCATTTTAAGTGCTTAGTGGGGAAGAGATAGTTTTCCTGATGCCTATGTTTAGATGTCGATTTCGTCTACCGGTGCACTGTATATAATAGAGAATTCTGCTTAACACACACATGCAACCCAAGCATAATTTTGTGCGGTCTTTGTTTAGATTTTCATTCCTTCTATATGATTTAGAAGTTTTCTTAGACACAGGCAGGTGGCACGCTCGAGTAAGCACACAAGTGTGTGAGAACGTGCACTTTTTTGTGTGGTTTTCTCTTTGGGTTCCTATGTATTGAGAGTTGAGTTATTGAAGTTCATTTTCATGACAGTCAACCTAAAAGTCTGGCAAATGTCAGGAAAATGTTACATAGTTAGATTCTTTATATAGCACAACCAAACTGATATCATTGGTTTCCTTGTGCAGAGAACTATTCTTGCATTTTGAGATTGAAAAGTACACCAGTTGAAGAGGCTGTGCAAGCATACCCAGGGTCTAATGACACACACGTTTTGTAAGTTTGTCTATGTTTGTTTAAGCCAGCTAAGTTGGAGCTGCAGTTAAAACCTTTTTGGTCTTTGTATCTATGCAATCCGGTAATTTATTGTCTTTCTTTCCAGCTACCCACAATGCCCCAGTGATGATCTGTTGCTTGAAGTACGTGATTCTAAGGGCGATGCACATGGTCACATTATTGTGCAACTGTGCTCTGTTGATGATGATCCGGTATAGGCTATTACATTCATAATCTATCTATTTTTCATATAATTTGCAGGAGTCCTGAGTTGTAACACTGAGCTTTATGTGCAGAATGATCGAGTACGTTGGTGGTCTATATATAACGAAACAGATCATGAGTGTGTTGGAAAGGTTCAGCTGTTTATCAGATACTCCTTGAATTCAAGCGAGGTTACTTCCAATAAGGTATAATATGAGGAAATGGTTTACTCGAGACGGTATATTTCACCTTTTTACGCACTTGAACTAGTAAAACCCATTCATGTGTATTCCTAAGACACTTATTACATCTGCTTTTAAGCATTTTAATGCTTAAGTGGGTACTCAAGCTGTGCCAAATTTTGTGCCTGTGGGAATGTAATTTATGAAATTGTTGCTGGCAGTGGGGTCCGGTTAGAGAAACCCTTGCTTATGACATTGTTTTAGAAGCCGCCATGCGAGCGCAGCATTTTCAGCGAAGGAATTTGAGATTACACGGGGCATGGAGATGGCTCTTGTCCGAATTTTCTCTTTTCTATGGTGTCTCCAATACCTACACAAGTCTAAGGTAGTAACATGGGATGGTGTGGATCAAACTCTTTGTTTTACTCATATGGAATTTTATTCAATCCAAAAGACAGAAATTTGAATTAAAATATGTTGCACATGGATATTGGATGTTTTGGGAGTTTATTTAATCTCAAACGAAAGAGACTTGAGAATTTTTCTGCACTGCCCAGATATCTCGCATGTATCATGGAGGTTGCCACTCCAACAGAGGATTGTCTTGTGCTTATCCATGATCTATTGTGTCCTATAGTCAAAGCTCGAAATGAAACAATGCTAAATCGCCAGGAAGTAAGCAGTTGCCCTGGGCTTTTCTTATAAAATGCGAACTAAGTTTCTAGTGTACCTTGGAATTATTGTGGATTGAACCGCTGATTTCATACTGTCTAAAGAGTTTAGCTGCTTAAAGAACATTTTTACTGCAGAAAAGAATACTGTTGGATGTTGAAGATCAAGTGGAGCAGCTGCTGTCTATGGTTTTTGAGAATTACAAGTCGCTGGATGAGTCATCACCATCTGGTATGACAGAACATCTTATTCCAGAAAATGGAAAAGCAGCTCCAGCCCTTATCCCCGCAGTGCGCATCTTCACACTTGTCCATGACATTCTTTCTGTGGACGCCCAAAGAACACTCTGCAACTATTTTCAGGCAGGTTTGAGGGAGCTATCTGGATTTCTTTATGAGACCGTATAGTTGTATATGTTAATGCAATGAGTGTCAACAAATAATTGATTATAGTAATGGGTGCTTTCATATATGTCCAAAAGGCACTGCATTTCTGGACAGCAATGTCTGACATAAAAGATTTCTCCTTTGATCTTGTTACATAAATGAAAGAGGCAAACATCTCGCATTCCGCAACCTCTTGAAGACAAATTACTCCAGTAAAAAGTCATCAAATCAAAGTGATGGGCAATTCGAGTGGCCTCTTCAGTGATCTTCAGTTTTGAATCATACAAGTCAGCATTTGTCTACTGTTTTTCTGGCTGACGTGTCACATGCAAGGGTGGCTTCATGTCACAAATGATGCTGGCTTTGTTTGCTTTGCATTGCTGAAAATAAAAAATATGTTGTGTGGCTGCCTGTGGCAGTATTTTGGCCATCCTCATTTCTTGCAAAATACGTATGCAAAGGTAATGCTACTGAAAAGTTACACATACATCATAAAAGCATTTGGACGTAAGAAACGATCTTTACAAGATCTTGTCTTGCATTACCATCATCAGCATTGAATCAGCAATTAATGTATTGATTCCAAGAACTTTCAGCTGCTGCAATGAAATCACATGAAATTCTTTGGCACAAGTAGCAATTCATTGAGGATATCCCACTTGGTACTGAGAGACTTTGTCTTTATGAGGGTATCCCTATAAAGTATTTTCAATGGGATTCAGGTGGGTGGGAGTTGATTGTAGTAGGCAACCACTCAAAGGGTCAATAATGCCAGATCATTTCATATTACGGCAAAGATTGGAGCTTTTCAATTGATGAGTCTAAATGGCAATATGGTCAAGGATGCAGGGACCTTCTAGATTTGCTTTGTATAAGAGGACGATTTCTCTCAGAGAGTGGAGGGGATGTCCTTTCTTTATGCGATAATCACAGGCATGATGTTGCATTTTCAGCCAAGTCCTGGTTCATGTTTGTTTTTCCATTTTCTCATACTTCTTGATTAGTATATTATCATCGGTTTTCATGCTTGATGTACCTATTCCTTGAGTTTCTTCTCTTGGACTGTTTCTTTCATACTTAATAGAAGTCTATTTCAAGAAAAAAAAGAAGGGCATTAGCTACATATATTACAACCTACAAAGAAAGCCGGCCAAAGAGGAATCCATATTAGGATTGGTGAGGATTATGAGAGTGGGACCCCTAATCTTTTATAGCGATAGAGCAATAATGGGATGCATTGTTGGTTTCACGCCTACACAAAGCCAAGTTTGAGATTGGATCTAGGTCACATTCATGAGACAACATAATTTTGTTTATCTAGGCTCACACTGAGAGTGTTCTTCATACTTTGGTATCGTGTGTTGCTAAAAAATTTACAAGTGAGCACTCTAGAGAGCGAACTAGAATGTCAGTTAGCTACGGATGTTAGAAATCTCATATGGCAGCATCCAAGAACAAACAATAGGTTCAACAAGAGGGATACTTGGTTGTATCACACCTACACAGAGCCAATTTTGTAGAGCAATAATGGGATGCATTGTTGGTTTCACGCCTACACAAAGCCAAGTTTGAGATTGGATCTAGGTCACATTCATGAGACAATAGAATTTTGTTTATCTAGGCTCACACTTGGTGTTCTTCATACTTTGGTATCGTGTGTTGCTAAAAAATTTACAAGTAAGCACTCTAGAGAGCGAACTAGAATGTCAGTTAGCTACGGATGTTAGAAATCTCATATGGCAGCATCCAAGAACAAACAATAGGTTCAACAAGAGGGATGCTTGGTTGTATCACACCTACACGGAGCCAATTTTGAGATTTGGTCTAGGTGAGCTTACAACACTTGAGGGTGAGCACATTTAGAAGGTCATATTCGTGGGGCAATAGAGTTTTCTTTATCTAGACCCATGCTTGGTGTTCTTCGTCTCTTGGTATTGTGTGTTTATTATAGTATCTTTGGTATTGAGGACCTCACTCTCTCCGAAGGAACGAAACGTTGAACAAAGGTGTGTTACGCTCAAGATCTCTAGCATCATGCAGAAATTCAGGTTTGCGATTGGGCTCATGCAAGCTTATTGTTTGAGAATGACATCATTCAAGAATTCAACATGTATGGGAGGAGGCTTCTCCTTCTCTAATCTCATTGGAGACCGTCGAGTAAATGGTACTCCTACAACAAATGACCCTATTTTTTGACATGCCATCAGAGCTCCAATGGAGACTGACATGTGGGTTGTGAGAAGGAGGGTGACCTAGATTTGGATAACTATGCCTTTGTTAATTAGCGATTGCAAAGTTTGTATTCATTGCATATTTGGTGCTAGGTCCATTCCAGGTTGTTCATTCCAATGGCTACATGGATGCCTTTTTCATTCTTTGGAGAAGGAGGCAAACTAGATGGGGACAATTATCCAATCTGGAAGCTGAATCTAGTGTCTCAATTTCGTTGGCGTACATTGGAGGGTTTAGGACACCATATCAAGGAGATATATGTAGTTATTCCAAATGTTTGGAGAGCAAGCTTGAGAGGGAAAATAGAGCTAGCAGTTGTTGGAGGAACATCTCGTTTGTTGGCACACATGCATGGGCCATGATAGTAGATCAAGGATATAAATACAAACATTTTAGAGGTTTGGAGAGGGGACTTGAGATGAGAGAATGATGAGCTTACATGGAGGTCATATTGTGAGGGCTTGAGAGTTTGGTGGCACCTCTTGATTGAGCGCATTATTTGGCGTAGGAGGTCGAAGATCTAGAGGGCTTTATACGAAGACACAAGACACATATTGGATGGGTACAACAAGATAGGAGCCTACATAAGGAGATGGAGTTGTCTCCAACAGCATTCCGACGAGTGTCTCAGTTTCGTTGGTGTACATTGGAGGGTTTAGGACGTTGGATCAAGGAGATATATGTAGTCATTCCAAATGTTTGGAGAGCAAGCTTGAGACAAACAAAGGGAAAATAGAGCCAGGAGTTGTTGGAGGAACATCTCGTTTGTTGGCATACATGCATGGGCCATGATAGTAGATCAAGGATATAAATACAAACATTCTAGAGGTTTGGAGAGGGGACTTGAGATGAGAGGATGATGACATTTGGGAGGTTCGCTAGATGGGATCCTTGTGCATCAATTTACGACCTACCATTGCAGACGGTGTGAAGATGGGACCATGCGATATATATGCCTTTATTAGTCTTCTATAGCATAATGTCTATAGGGGCCCTTACACGTAGAGACCACTGTGACACTTAGGGGACCTTGGGTGATCAATTGCTTGCTTCCCTATAGTGGCAAAACGTTGGCTGGTTGAACATGGTATACTCCCCATTGGAATCCTATTTGGAGCAGATGAGAAGGGATATGGCTGGGGATAAAGAGATGATGTCCGACTATTTAAGGAGCTGCCCTTTAGGCAGAGGCATTGGCAGGGACAGTGCTTGCCTAGATGGTAACATCGTATACCATGATTTAACTTGTGATGAGGGGCAACCTAAGTTTGTTTTGCTAAGAAAGGAGGCTAGCAATGGGAGGGATGCATGGAGCTAGGAGGAAAGAGAGGTTTAAAGTACGGTTGAAATGAGAGGCAAGGCTTGGGAAAGGGGTATTTTATAGGGCATTTGGGAGCACACGTGTCAATGTGAGTGAACTACATGGCCTCAATGTCACCAAAAAGCTAGGCATGATAGCCTAGTTGACAGAAGGACGCTCACTTTCTCCATAGATGTGTAACCTTGTGATGAGGGCAACCTAGGTTTGTTTTGCATTGAAAGCTAGGAGGAAACAGAGGTTTAATGTATGGTTGAAATGAGTGGTGAGGGTCGGGAAAGGGGTTTTTTTTAAGGGCATTTGGGACCATGCATGCCCATGTGAGTGACTGCATGGCATACATGGCCCTAAAGACCTCAATGTCACTAAAAAAGTACGGCAACATGATGGGGAGCCAAAATGTAGCCTTGATCTTCTATGATACTCTCATCAACTATCACTGGTGAATGATCGGAGAGAAAAGGTATAGAGTGTTCCAGGAAGACTGCTGAGTGGTGTGATTATTTCTGCAAGGCTTGGCCTGCAGGTATCTTTTAATTCTCAGAGGCTGATTCATTTACAAGTATCTTTTATGGTGTGCCACACTGGTTGTTGGCACTTGCTATCTGGTTACCCTAGGCAACAAGCGCCGGGACCTAAACAAGCAGGCTGCAAGACAGCAAGGATTCTTTATCAGTTCCTCACAAACAGCTCATATTTAATATTGTTGTCAATGATAGCAATGTAAATCAAGGTGCCTCTGCTTTTCAAGGAGTTCTTCCTTTGCATTTTTCTTGTGATATAATTTGGTTTGACCATGCTAAGGCAGTGAATTGTGCATTTGGGACTGGGTTTGTCTTTTGATAGTCAGGAGCTGACTTTCTTTTTTGCCTCATATTGTATATAGACATTACCTTGCACTCACAAAAATGCTAGGTCAAAGATTTGCTTCTATCACATCAACGTTACTCTATCTCCTGTCCTCTGTGCTGATTTCACACTGCTGCTTCTGTCATACAGTGTAATGCTTCCTGTAGTTTAGAAACCCTCAATGGAGACCGAATATCTCCTGTCCTCTGTGCTGATTTCACACTGCTGCTTCTGTCATATGGTGTAGATGCTGCATTGGTTCGATTCTTCAGGTATGCCAGTTCAGAGTTCCAATTAGAACAACTTTTAACACTTGTTCTTTGTCACATTATTTTCAGACAGCAGCCAAGAAAAGATGTAGGCACCATATGGTGGAGACCGACGAGTTGGTTTTAGGTAACAATGAAGGCTTCTTGATGGATCCCATGACCACATCAACAGCTTATTCCAAGATGAAAATTTTGTGCATGAATATACGTGATGAAGTGCGGACAGACATAGAGGTGCATAACGAGCACATTTTACCAAGGTATGCACATATCAGGAATGAGGTCTATTTAACAGAAAGTGCTAAGAAGGATTTAATCGGCTCCAACTTAAGGTGCTACAAAGATTTTCTTGCAACTCAATATTCAATGTGATCTTGATAAGTGTTCTCACGATTGTATTTCAGTTAGAGGATTACTCACCAAATTCTGACATGCAGGTCTTTATGGTTGAGAGGTTGAACTGTGTGACCTGTATTCTGCAGCTCAGTTGATTTGCCGAAGATTACTGCTGAGATCTACGGCATGGAGCTTTGTAATAGGATTAGGGCGTTTCTTGCTGCTTGTCCTCCATCAAGCCCATCCCCACCAGTCGTGGAGCTTCTAATAACCACGGCAGACTTTCAACAGGACCTTACATCCTGGAATATAAGGTAGGTTTTATGCCCTATTGACTAATACAAATTCCCTTATCATTTGTGTACCAAATGTGGTTATAGCATGTACGGCTCTTCTGCCCAAAGTGCACTAATATAAAAGATTTCATGGAATGTCATTTGAAGTATTGAAATGTTTAATTAAAGACATTGACTGATTTGATTGATAGCTCTATTTAAGTCGAATCTGAAGCTATGGATCATATGGATCATGGAATTTTTCAATTTGACTTGACTGATGATGTTTGTTTGTATAGTCCATTCAAAGGGTGTGTGGATGCAAAAGAGTTATTTCAACTGTATATAGCTCTCTGGATTCAAGAACAGCGGCTCAATCTGTTGGACTATTGCAAACTTGACAAGGTAAGGAAGAAGACGATGTGAAGAAACTCTCTCCTATTTTGAAGGCAGTAAAAACGTAAAATCCTATTTATTCATATACCTTTTCAGCGAGTAGGATAGCTGTCAGCTTATCATCCTATCCTTGCCACTTTGCTGGATAGTTTTTGCTCTACTTTCAAATGACAATATTCTTTTTTGGTTAGCATTCAATTCATTCAGCCCTTGTAGAGACACAACTCATTCAGCCCTTGTAGAGACACAATCTTTGCCTGCCGTGAGGGACTATGTTCATTTTTGTTTATCATTTAAGTTGTGCTTCTTTTATATTCTTTTTCCCCATTTTGCTTGCCTTTTTTGTCGTGAACTTAATTTTGGATGTAGTGTGACGTTGGACTAATGCTGGATGGAACAGGTTCGATGGACAGGTGCTACTACTAGTAATGGAACGTCTCCTTTTGTGGAGGAAATGTATGATCGTATCAAGGACATGCTCAATCAGTATGACATTTTGTTAAATCGCTGGCCAGAGTACACATTTGCTTTAGAAACTGTAAGTCAGTCGTATCTTTCACTTTAGATATATCTTGTGTATCATTTGCCTTGCTGGCTTGCTTACTTTACAAGTAACACTGCGTTCAATGGGGAATGTATAGGCTATTGCAGATGTAGAGACTGCGGTAATAGCTGCCTTGGAGAAGCAGTACGCTGATGTCCTGACACCTCTCAAAGATGTGATGGTACCAAAAAAATTTAGTCTGCAATACATGCAAAAGCTTACCAGACGACGATCACTTTCTTTATACATTGTTCCACACCAGGTACATGCTTTTGATTCCTTGGCATGTATCTAAGCCGATGGTGATTCTAAAATTATGGAAGCCTCAAATCATACTTAATTGCCTTTGTAGCAGCTTGGAATCTTTCTGAACACCATCAAGAGATTGCTTGATACGTTGCGGCCTAAGGTGGAAATACAGATGAAGTCTTGGGTCGCTTGTTTTCTTGTTGAGAGTGGTGGGAAAGTTTGCTTTGGTGAGCGATTGAATGAGGTTACTGTACTTTTACGTGCCAAGTACAAGAACTTTCTGCAAGCTATCGTGGAGAAACTGGCAGATAATGTACAATCTCTCTCTCTTTCTCTCTCTCTCTCTCTCTTTCTCTCGTGTGCACGCGTATGCTCTCTCTCTCTCTCTCATTTTGAGCTGTGACAACCTCTCAATGGACTAAAATGTGTAAGCTCTGTTTTGACATGGCTGCAGCTTAAGTTGTTTGCAGAGAACAACAAAACGCTTGCTTTTATTAGCAAAATCTTTTTTGCCTTCCATCATTATTGATGCTTCCAACATTCTAAAAAAAATCTAAAATTCTGCAGTCAAAGATAATGTTGAGTTTTTTAATTGGGTTGATGTATCAAACTCCTGCATGCCACAAGTGAACATTGTACGTTGACACAGTTGCAATGATCAGGCACATTTGCAGGGGACAACAAAGCTTAAGAAAATACTTCAGGATACCAGGGAAGCAGGTGGAGAATCTGAAATACGTGATCGGATGCAGCCCTTGAACACACAATTATTGGATACCATCAGCCATCTCCATGAAGTATTTACAACAAGAGTTTTTGTGGCGATCTGCCGTGGCTACTGGGATAGGATGGGTCGGGTGAGTCATCTGTTCTTTCCCAAAAACTGCAAGCAAGATAATCAATTTAGGCAATTCGGATGTGGCCATGATTGACTGAAGTTCCAAGCATAGAAGAATGAAAAGATGCGAGAATGCAAACTGATCATTTCCATCCTGAATGTCGAAGTACTGCGCACAGTAACTCACTCACTTTCACTCTGATCATATATATTCTTTTGTTACTGTGTTTCTAACATCCTATACTGCTTTGATGGTTTTTGATAATATGGGGAGAGCAGGATGTTCTACACTTTTTGGAGAATAGAAAAGAAAATAGGTCTTGGTATAAAGGCTCCTACTTTGCATTGCTGGTAAGTCATTGGCCTTGCATGTGCTTTTGTCTGTTAATGCTTGAAAGTTTATTTTTGTCAACACAGCCGACTCAATTCTGGGAGATTGACTTAAGCTCTTCTATTGCATTCAACAGATTCTAGATGACATTTTTGCATCGCAAATGCTGAAGCTACAAGGTCATGCTTTGCAAGAGAAAGACTTGGAGCCACCCCGCTCTGTTATGGAGGCCCGTTCTATGCTTTCTAAAGATGCCCCCAATGGTCTGGATTCTTCAAGCTATTTTTATTTTTGAAATATCAATTGTTGTGCGAGCTTTGCGCTCTGTAAAAACTGTATACAGGTTTGTAGAAATTCTTAATTCTTTTTGCCCTTGGAAAATAAGCAAAGATATTTTCTTGCCACTACTGTAAAGTGGCTGATCACCATGTCTCGGGAAAGGGCACACTTTTTCCGGACCTATGACCATGGGTTGAGGTTACTTGAGGCATAATTTTCCTCAAAAGGACCTTCTGGTAAAGTCCAAGGCTGCTAGCAGCTGTACATTAGAAAACAATGTAATATGATGCTCATAATTTGCGAATTGAGCAATCTTTTGACTACTACAATTCAATGGGTCAAAAAGACTTGAATTTCAAGAGTATGCATTTTTCAGGCTTAATGTTTTGTCATTGTCGAGAACAATGACGAGTGAACACTACAAGTTGAACAGCCCCTAGAACTTGAACTAAGAACTGCTCAAACTCACCCACACATTACCCCCCAAAAAAAAAAGCACACTCAATTTCAAAAGCATACATTTTCTCAACTTAAAGAGCTATCGTTATCAATAACAATGACTTAATAGGAGGGTTGTAACACACACACCAAGTCAACGTGTTGGCATCTAGAAGAGATTTAATACGTTGACCTCCGGAAGATAATAAAAATGTGCCAAGTTTTGAAAGAGGATGTTACAAAAATTGGGTAGAGCTTGTGACATTCATCATGGCTTGATTGGTTGAAGTATCACGGCTACTGATGGGGTGGCCCATCAGGCCCATCAACCAACCACATTCCCCTAGCTGAGTTCAGCAGTCTGTCCAATATCAATCCCATAGCTCAGTTCAATTCCAACACGATCTTTACCTTTTCATTGCATTCTTCCAAGTATCAAATTCCTTGGTCTCTCCTTCAACATTTATCTAATATCTCTCGTATTGTAGTTTGACTAAATTGGACATTAAAACCACTATGAATAGGAGGGATTGTGGGATGGAGGCATGGAGGGAGAGGGATTGTGGGATGGATGGAGAGGAGAGAGAGTGGATTTTGGGAGGGATGGAGAGGAGAGAAAGGTGACTTTGGGCCAATAATCAAGAAGCATTCACCCTCTAGTTGAGACATCAATTGTTGTGCCAAATTGCCCTCCATACGAACCCAAGCTAGGCAACAATGAGAATCAAAGTCAACACGAGGAGGGCCATGATCATCTAGGTAGTTGGGCTACATTCTTTCCGATATCAATCCCATAGCTCAATTGATTCTCCTCGTTTCTTCCTTTAGCATTTGTCCATGATCTTTCCTTTCTTATTGCATTCTTCCAACTATCAATTCCCTTAATCTCTCTTTCTTTCTTGAACATATATCTAGTATCGCTCATATTGTCGTTTGACCACATTGCACATTAGAAGCATTAGGAATGGAAATACATTTTGGAAGGACTTGGCACCATGATTAGGAAGCAATCACCCTCCAATTGAGGCACCTATTGTTGTGCTAGATCTGCCCTCCACTCAACTATCAACTTCCTAAAATAAACCCTAGCTCAATCACCCTCCAATTGAGGCACCTATTGTTGTGCTAGATTTGCCCTCCACTCAACTATCAACTTCCTAAAATAAACCCAAGCTAGGGGGCAATGAGACTCAAGTTGACACAGAGAGGGCAATGATCATCTGGGAAATTGGGCTATTAATTCGATAGGCACTGATCTGCCCTCCACACAACTATCATCTTGGCGGCAATGAGACTCAAGTCGACATAGAGAGGGTGATGATCATATGGGAGAGTGGGCTATTAATTCGGTAAGTGGCACACATCTTCACCACATCTTTCATCGAGTAGTTGGATGGATGTACCCCCAACACACACCATGGATCGATCATGATTCTCTCACCATGGAGAAGTTGCTTGTGGAATAGTGTTTTAAAATGCTTGTGGAGCAGAAGGGCGATGATCATCTGGGAAGTTGGGCTATTAATTCGATAGGCACCGATCTACCCTCCACACAACTATCATCTTGTTGAAATAAACCCAAGGTAGGCGACAATGAGACTCAAGTCAACACAGAGAGGGCAATGATCATATGGGAAAGTGGGCTATTAATTCGATAACTGGCACACATCTTCACCACATCTTTCATCGAGTAGCTGGATGGATGTACCCCCAACACACACCATGGATCGACCATGATTCTCTCACCATGGAGAAGTTGCTTATGGAATAGTGTTTTAAGATGCAAAGGCTTGGCTGTATAGTCAAGGTGTTCGAATTGTGTCATTTAGAATGGTCATCAAGGCTTTCCATTTGGGTAGCAGAAAGCCTTACTTACTCATGAACCCTTATTTCTTTACGAAATGTAATGAGATTTCATCACAATCTTCAACACATGTATATCGAGTATGATGATTTTGTCTAAATATGTGTGTAGTCAAGACAATGGGATGCATGCAATTGCAAATAGGGTGTCTTGGTGTGTACTGAATGATGCATAGTGCAAGTATAAAACTTCGTGGTATGAACCCTACCATCTTGGAAAGAAGGCAAAAAAAAGGCATCAAGAAATGTTGCATCGAGTTCAGATTTGACATCAATGCATGTACTACCAGAAGATGTATCCATCGAGGCATAAAGGAATGACATAATCAACCAGTTGCTATGGAAGAATCTGAAATGCTTTCGATTTTCCAAAAGGTACCAACATAGTTAAAGGCATTTGCTCCATAAAAAGTGGGAAGCACCCCATTAACTAACCTTAAGCAAAAGGCAAAGGCAAGTGTACCAACAAAAAGAAGCAAGAAAACTAGACTATACACATTCGCTCCATAAAAAGTGGGAAGCATCCCATTAAATAACCTCAAGAAAAGGGCAAAAACAAGTGTACTGACAAAAAGAAAGAAAATAGAGAAAAGAATAGACAAGACAATAATCAAGGCTAAGCAAGTCTTATGATGGAAAGACACCTAAAGAAATGGCATGGTAACAATTTTACACATAAAAAACATAAGCCTTCCACACCCTTAAATGTGCAACTTTCCTCTTCAAGAACACATTATGCTGCCCAAGAGGTCCGGCTCAAGAAAGTAACGAAAAGAACAAAGATCACAAAACAACTCTGATAACAAATAAAGAAACACTTTTAGTCCCATCCTTAAAGAAATTTGCATTGAAGTAAATCCTCTAGCTCCCATACTAAATTCCCTCTTTACACCTTGATCCTAGAGTGACTAACATTTCTATGTAATATCCCTCTCAATACAAGTTGTCTTTATTTGAAAACAAATTTCTAGCCTAAGCTCTACATAGAATTCCACCTCCCCTAGCATCCTTGGTGTGTACGAAATATTTGCTAAACCAATGTTTCTTGGTTCGTGGTTTAATTCTTCCAGTGATGACTAGATCTGCAATTTCAGTGTCATAAACCCTAATTGGAATTCTCCTAATTTGTGTCAAGTCTTGGTGGAAAAAATTATCACTTTGATTTTCAAAAGGCCTCATGTCTAATTAGTACCTAAGAGCTCTTAAGCTTCGTTAGACTTTGAAACAAGCCTCTTGAAATCTAAAATAAAACTTTGGTTATTATGATCAGCCACATGGAGAAGAACCTAAGATTATTTACCTTAGATAAATCATGATACTTAGAAGAAGAAGCTAGGAAATGTTACCATAGTTATAGATAGTTTGAAGTTCGAAATAGGAAGAGTTGGACACAATTAGCCCTTTTGGGTTAGATTAGGCATGCTCCCACTCAAAACTTTCACAAAAAATCGATCAGTCTCAATGTTGTACCCTGCTAGGGAATCCCACCTCGGGTTCTTTGCACCTTTATGGGTTTGCAACCCATTGCCTTGTATACATGTTCAGCTCCTTAGCCCATGTTTCATGAAAAGTTGGATGGAAAGCCTAGAATACCAGTTTGCAGCTGCATGAAGCCCACCGTGAGTGGCATATGCTTCATTTCATGCCTTAGCCGATATGACACTAGTGGAATGGGTAGGCCGCCATCAAAAGCCTAATCTTCGATCATCCTGCTAGGTTTTGTTGGCCAATGACTCACCTCAAGCAATGGACTAGCTCGTGCTATTTACACTAGTTTGGGGCACAATTATAGCCTCCATTCGCTGCTCTTTTATAAATTTCAAGCATTTGTTCACTCTATTTTCAAATTCCTTTTTATTTTTTTCTCACAATAGTTGTTTTTGTCAATCCCTTGCCCATAGTTAGCCTTGGAATGCATTTACCACCTGCTAGGGCTACATTTCCAAAAACATGACTCATCGAGGATGTTTGGTGAATTAATACATTCTAAGCTTGATGAGGTTCTCATCCTCTTCAATGCCTCTTTCTAGCAGCAAAGTTGGGCTCTTTGACAATGCCTCTCTAGACTACAACTCATGAGCACGGTTCTCAAGGTAGGCTCTTTTTAGTTCACTTGCCCCACTACTAGGGAAATCCTTGTTAGGTGAAATGCTTAAAAGCAACAAGTAGCCTTACTTGATTTTAATATTTGAGGTTCCAATTTTGGGAAAGTTCTACGACATCCCCCAAGATCGATCTTCACAAGTGTGCCTTTCAATGGTTCATCCTTGCCCTGTGAGGGCAAGGACCACCTTGCAAGGACTTACCACATAGCGTCATTGATCCATTTCAATCGCAAGCGCCACTCTGACCTAGACAAGAGGGAGCATCATAGATCTACCCTAGCCGCCCAAAGATGAAGGGGAGGGACATGCTTGTGGCATGGATTCTTAGACAAGCATGCCCTTAGATGAGCTCAGACATAGTTGCATTCAAAGCCGCAATGATTCACAAATTTATATAATTCATAATATGTATCACATTTCATTACATTCTTCGTTATCATAAGAACCCAGATGTGCATTGTTGTGAACCATTTTTACTTCTGTTACATCCTCCACAAGGGAGGAGACTTAGAACATTATGTCTCTTGAGTGATTTGCACCCCCCAAGAGGGTCAAAAGGTTTATCATGTGGCCTTGTGCTAAGGCACAAAGGAGGGGGGTGACTTGGATGATGAGAGTGTTGACATATCCTTATTGCTATAGACACCAAAGAAAATTGGTGTTAACACTGAAGAAAAAAGGAGGCCAAAGACAGAAAAAAGATGAAGACCTTAGAATAAAAACCGAAGACCGAAGGACCCAATGCTAAGCCAAAAACCAAAGGGGAAATGACAAAAGACAAAGGACAGTTCCAGAGACTGGACAGATGGATGGCAAACAAAAGGGTGAAAGACAATGTTCACAACTGATGGACAAGTGGCAAGTTGAAGAATGAAAGAAGACCAAGGATAGACTTCCCCAAGACAAACTTGCAAGGCCGAAACAAGTGGGCCTTAGAAGGGATTGTCACCTGACAATGACCATAGGGCCCTCCAATCGAGACCTCACCTGTGTTAATAGTTAATGGACATGTCATGACCTAAGATGGTAGCATAAGAAACGTGGGGGGAAGGGGCTAAGGGCCTTAGCACATGGATGGGGCCAGCATGGTTTAGGATGGGAATCTTTTGGTCATCATTATTCCCATCCTAGACCAAGTGGTGGAGGATGGATTTAGAAAGGGAGTAGCCACTTTTTCTTGCATCCTGGACCATGGCCTCTAGACCCTGACAACCAAAACGAGTTAGCTTTTTTAGGGATTCAAAAACATGGAAGAATGACATGTATCCTTGTCCCCATGTGGTCCCCATCTCCTAAACGCATGAAATGATGCCATGTGTCCTCTTCCACCTAAACCCATCCCTAGTTCTTTTTTTGTTAGCACATGTTGGGATGGGAATAGGATAGAAATATGCATGGGACTACCTTTTTCCATTCCCATCCTATTTCTTCTCATGTTCTAAGCCCATAAGTGTGAGTCGGTGGTCCAAAAATATATAAAAGGGCATGGCCTTCTCTTTGTAGGGCCTTCTTCCTCTTCCAGGGTAATAGACAAAATCATTTGATGGAAGCCAATGTAGACATTATTGTTTCAGCATTTTGCTTGTGTATCTTTGGGATCCTAAGCGTATGTTTTGCACCACCCTTTAGGAATGCACTACTCTCTCTCTTTCTCCCTCTCTCACCTTAGCAATCGTGATGCTTGTCCGTAAATCAAGAACACGGGACAAGATTTCTTGGTTAAAATTTGGTGATCCTGCTAGGGATGGGTAAGAATATGCCTTGCTTTGGTAGGAAGGGAGTGACCCTACGAGAGTATGCATAGATGGGGTGACTAATGAGTGTGGGAATAGATATTGAGGACACAAACCTTATTGAATTTATCTCTTTGCTCTTTGCACATCTTTCTTTTAACCCCTTTGCCTTCCATCTAATCCATGCTCTTGTGCAAGGAGTAGCACCATTGCATCAAGCCTAGAGAGAGAGAGAGAGAGAGAGAGAGAGAGAGAGGGGGGGGGGGATGAGAGAGGGGAGGGGAAAGAGTGAGAGATGCAATTGAGGGAGAGAAGGACACACACACACATAGAGAGAGAGAGAGAGAGAGAGAGAGAGAGAGAGAGAGAGAGAGAGAGAGAGAAGCGAAGAAGAGAGCACATACTCTCTCTCTCTCTCTCTCTCTCTCTCTATCTCTCTCTATCTCTACACACACACACACATGTACGTACGTATGTACATACCTATATGCATACATGCATGCATGCATATATATATTTCTCATGCTTGTAATGAGCATACTAGAGAGCAATTGAAGGCTGGAAGGATTACTTATGAGACCTTCATGCAAGTGCCTCAATTCCAGTACCACTTGGTCAACATATATATCTTCAAGAATGAAAAAATATATTTGTTTGAGTCTGAAAGGCTTGATCATGATATTCATGCACTACAAAGGGTCACCTCTACTTATGATATGTTGGAACATTAAAAAGGCCACCTCTACTTACAAGATGTTGGAACATTAAAAAGGGGGCCTGTTGGAAGGCTGAAAGGAAAGGAAAGAGTGGACACAAACTTAGAATACTTGCATTACTTGCTTGTAGAATGAAGAAGAGTGAGGTTCTTAAGTAGGCACCTCATACATGCTCATTGACATCACTGATGACTTCAGAGCTCCACAATCATCTCCTCAATCTGCTCCTAGATTCTCTCAATCATCCTATGTGGCTCTCCACCACCTAACTGTGCTTGTGGGCACCTAACTGTGCCTCTAGCACTCACACATAGAAACATAAGGTGTGCCTGAGGCATACACCTTGAGATATCCCAACAAACCCCCCCTCAAGGAAATGCCTCAGGCCATGTCAAGGATACATCTAGTCTCATAGTTTCTCATGCCATCTCATGGTGGTCAAGGATAAATCTATGGCTAGGTTCTCATGCTAGCAAGGGTTCCCTTGGGTGTAAGGTAAACAAAAGGGATACAAAAAGACCTTCCAATGGTTATCTCCCCTGCATGTACATGCACACAATGTCTGCAGGAGGTACCATGGAACAAAACATACACATGGCCTACATCATAAGGTGACCAGAGGTGTTTACAAAACACACAAAGCACAATAGTTTATTTTCATTCATTTTGGAGGACTATCCAGGCTGAGTACCTTGACATAAAAAGAGAGATCTAGAGCATACATAGAGATGTGTTTAAAATGCATAATCTTCAAAGGATGCCTCTTGTGGAGGCTCATTAACTGTAAGTAGATTTGCATTTTCTGTCTTTGCTTTGGCTCTGCAAAACTTCTCATTATGGTTGTTCTTGCCACAGTGCTTGCATGGATTAATTTTGAAGCAGTCCTTTGAAAGGTGATTTGTCTTTCCACAGTGATTGCAAGGGGTATACTTGCCCTTCTGGACTTTTACAGCATAAGCAGTGTCATTGCCTTTCCTGAGCTCCATATGCCTTTCTTCTTCTTGGAGAGCAGAGATAATACCTTCAAGATTAGGATTAGGAAGATTTTTCAAAGTGCTAACAATGTGATCATAATCTTCAGGCATACTCTTAAGTAACACTGCCATAGCATCATCTGGAGTAATAGGAGAGTTGATAGAAGCTAATTGAGTCATAAGACTCCGCATATAGTTGACATGAGCTGCTAAAGTAGTACCACTAGCCATCTTCAATTCAAAGAAAGAGATTTTAAGTGATACTTTAGAGATGTGAGAGCTAGCACCAAAAATCATGTCAAGCTTCTGCCAAGCTTCCGAAGGAGACTCCAAGTCAGAGATATGGTGAATATAATCATCTCCTAAAGCAAGAGCAATGATACCGTATGCTTTTTCTTCTCTAGCTGGATCCCTTGCCGGTCGTGTCAGAGTTGAGGATTCTCCAGCATTGGAGGCAGTAGAAGAAGTGGTAGGAGTCGGTTTGACAAGTCCCCATAAGTTCTCCCTCATCAATGCAAATTTCACCTTCATCTGCCATGTGTGGAAGCCCTTTCCATTGAACTTCTCGATATTAAATAGGGTAGCCACTTCGTCTTGAGGTCGCCCATCTACTCCTAAGAGGGCTCAGGCAATGGCGGAGCAGGCAGGGAGTATTGAGCAACAGAAGAAATTCACTGTTTGGAGAATGGCAGCCACCACAAACGTTTTTTTTTCAATTGCTTGCAGGTGGAAGTTTGCCCATACTAGAGGAGTTTCCATTTCACAGGGTTTGGGCAATGGTCGTTTGTAGGTGGAGAACCAAGCTCTCAAAGATTTTGGGAAGAAAGAGGAAAAATGGAGAAGAAGAAGATGAAGAAGAAGATGATGATGTGGCAAAAATGGGCTCAAGGGGGATCAAAGGGCTCTGATACCATGTTGGAAGGCTGAAAGGAAAGGAAAGAGTGGACACAAACTTAGAATACTTGCATTACTTGCTTGTAGAATGAAGAAGAGTGAGGTCCTTAAGTAGGCACCTCATACATGCTCATTGACATCACTGATGACTTCAGAGCTCCACAATCATCTCCTCAATCTGCTCCTAGATTCTCTCAATCATCCTATGTGGCTCTCCACCACCTAACTGTGCTTGTGGGCACCTAATTGTGCCTCTAGCACTCACACATAGAAACATAAGGTGTGCCTGAGGCATACACCTTGAGATATCCCAACAGGGCCCTGTAAGAGAACCCTTGGTTTGGTAACATGGAAGAATACAATGAATAAAATTTAGTATAATGTTGGCTAGTGGAGGGCAAAAAAATATTGGAAATGGCCTAAATTTCCTATTTCTTTATTCAAACGGACCAAAGTTTGATGTAGAGCCTCCCACTTGCTATCACACTCTCCCATCACGTTTTTGAATTGTAACCAAAACTAGGAAACCAATTTTCTCAATCAAACTTGCATTATTTGTCCTAAAACCAAATCCTCCCATCATCCAACTACCACACTCCTCTCATTCTCTCTCATTTCCCCTCTCCCTCATTTCTGAGCTCTATTTTGAATTTTTCTTACTCCAACCTTATTTTCAAATAATTTTTCTTACTCCAACCTTATTTTCAAATCAGTTTCTTTATTTTGAGCGGGAAGCTTCTTTCTCTGGTCATTTGATCATGGGATGGAAGATCACGCCAAAATCTCGTCATTTCCCTTATTTACTGGAGTTTCCCTCCCATTTCACTTTTGTTCTTTCAAACCTTTTAAGATTTTAGCACAAATTCACCCTTCCTTCTTCTTGCTCTATCTTGGATGCTTTTCTTTCAAATCCTACCTCTTCTTCTCTTAGCTAGATTCTCTTGTGATCTCAAATCATTTCATGAAGAAACTCTTGGCAATTAATGTTCTTGATGAACCATGAATGATGCAAGGTGTTTCAAGCTTAGAAGGAGCTAATGGATGATATTATTTGAGAAGGATGCAATAATATTGACATTCAAGCATTACACTTGCTTATGCATGAAAATTAATCTTTCTACTATCCATCTCTCAACACTGGTTTGTAAGGGGCATGATTTCAAAGAACTTGTGAATTTTTGGGTTCTATCCAAGTAGCTTTCATGGAGGTTGAGGTGATATATCCTTTGGAGCAATGCAAGACAATGGAAATGATGAGATTTTGAATTTAATGATGCAACTTTGAAGAAACAATTAGTTTGTAGTTCATTTTGTGTCATTAAGTTGTTTAATTTTACTACATTGTTTGAAAATGTTGAAAGATTTGTTTGTTTTAAAACAAATTGCAGGAAAAGTGATCTCATAGAGGATTTCTATAGTGCAACAGTAAAAGAGCAGTCACTCTTACTAATAATGTATAGTTTTCTACAAAGGATTGTTTGAAATGAGTTTGAAATAGACTTTGAGATATTTGGGAGCATATAATTTTTTTTGGAGAAAGATCTATGAACTTCAACCTCGTAGAATACAAGAGGGCAATTGAGGAGAACAAGTCTGATTACATTTTTTCTCCAAAGATCGTGTTTCAAGAATCAGGTGCTATTTATTCACAAGTTTTTGATTTATTTTACATTTGATAGTTTAACAATTTTTGTAGTATTCTGATGTGATTTCTATTGTTTATTTATGATTTACGATGTCAAGTGTGTTTGCTAAGTGCAAGTCAATTTATTTATTTTTTGTGTGATCTCTTCTTTCAAAAATGAGAGTTTATATTATAGAAACAAGAAATACTTTTTACATCTCTCCGCTTTGTTGTTCAGGGGTAGAGAGAATGTCATTTCTTTATTATTTTCTGTCATTTTACCATGTATATGTGTTAATGTTATTGATATTCATTATTTCTTAAAGTATGTTTGATATAATTTTCTTTCAATTTTGATTTATTTTACATGCAATAGTTTAACCATGTTTGTGATACTTAATTGCATTATGTGTTATTCTCTATAATTTACTAAGCTAAGTGTCTTACTGATTTTCTAAGGCAAAGTCATTTTATTTATTATTCATGTGACTTGTGTATGTGATATTAGTTTTGTGTGTTGAACATATATGTTGATTGTTGATGTCAATATTATATTATGTTAGGTGTGAAGTGTATGAAACCATGGACGTCCTCAGGAAAAAGAAAATTCCATTTTCAAATAAATGAAGAAAATGCACCATTTCCAAAGAGGAATTACTCCTCCTTAGCAAGTGAAAGTGATTTGGTAGCTCTTTGAAATCAAGGAAAAACACATGGATTTTTGGTAGATGGAAAGATATATCCAGTAGATCCACAAACTTGTCAGGCCCCTCAATTCCATGGAGTGACCAGCTTCATAAATTTTATATGTAAGGGTGAGAATGGTTTGCAAGGAGCCTTCACACCTAGTATGAATTTTTGCTTGATAAAAGAGCCAAAAGGATTGTGATGTTAGAGTCTTGGAATCAACTTTTGTTATCATCTATGCAAGCTAAAAGTGTTCAGATGGCTGCAAAAAAAAATCGGTATGATGGCATAGAGAATAAGTGTTAGGCCTAGTCACAGATCTCTTGTCAGTGGCGCAGTGTGTTTATTAGAAGATTTGGACCTTCTTTGACTACGAGAAGGTACTCTTGTTTACTCAAAAGGAGATAATTAGACATGGTGTGAGGGATGGCATTTTCTACAAGTTTGGAGTCTTAAACCCTAGATAGAGAGTTGCATGGTGGTACATATAGATTCTGAATTATGGCATCAAAGGTATGGGTACCTTAATTTCATATCCATGCAATTGCTTGCATGTAAGAACATGGTGACAAGAATTTCCTCAATAAGAGAGGATGATATATGTGAACGATGCCTTTATGGGAAACAACATAGGGAGCCTTTTCCCAAGGGTGAGGCCACAAGATCCAAGAGACCATTGGAGTTGGTGCACTGTGATATTGTAGGGTACATGACTGATACGCCATCACTTACTAGTAGCAAATACTATGTCACATTTAGTGATGACTACTATAGGAAGATATTTGTCTACACCATGAAGAAACGGTTTGAGCTTCTTGTGAAGTTTAAAGAGTTCAAGACTATGGCAGAAAACCAGTTAGATTGTTGAATCAAATGCATGCAATCCAACAATGGGGGAGGACAATTTTTGAATTTGCAAGGAGTATCTTGTAAACAAAGGATATTCGGGACAAGTATTGGGCAGAAGTAGTTTGCACAATGGTTTATTTTTTGCACTAATCGGCGGTCCCCTACTAGTGCTTTATGTGATATGACACCAGAGGAAGCATGGAGTAGATGTAATCCAAATGTCCAACGTCTCAGACTATTTGGATGAACTACCTATGTTCATGTGCCAAAGTACAAGAGAGGTAAGTTTGATACCAAGAGTAAGAAATGGATTTTGGTTGGGTGTGTAAAAGAACACAAAACTTATAAGCTATACAACCCTATAACTTGTGAAATATTTGCTTCCCATGATGTGGTGTTTGATGAGAAGGTAAAGCAAGATTGCCATGATGGTTTTGTGGAACTAGATGAAAGACCAGGTAGAAGAGATGACAATGCATGAGAAGTAGATTTGCAGACATCCACAAAATGTGGGATATTGGATGACATGCTACCTAACAGAAATAGGAGCTATCCATGGAATGGGGGAGTATCTCCTAGACATTCTGTAATTCAAGGGGAAAACGCATCTCAGGATGATGCTGACCAAGAAGCCTCATTATCCAAATAGATGCTAAGGTGGGCTAGATGAAGTAGAGGGCATTGTCAAAGACTTGAAGCCCAGAAGGGTGCAAACAACGTATAGGTGCTATGTGGCATAGGCCAGAGGACTTGCTAACTTTCGAGAGGCAATAAAATCCAAGGAATCAGTTGATGCCATGGAGGAAGAGTATAATGGCATTTTGAAAAATGAAGTTTGGAGTTGGTAGAACCACCCAAAGGAAAGAATTTCATTGGCTACAGATGGGTCTACAAGGTCAAGAAGAAAGTTGACGGGAGTGTAGACAAGTATAAGGCAAAACTGGTTGCAAAAGGATATGCTCATTAGCAGGAGGGAATTAATTGACTATGAGTAGATATTTGCACCAGTTTCCAGGATGGAGACCATCCATATCATCCTGTCTCTTGCTTGTAGTATGGGACTACAATTATATCAAATGGATGTCAAGTCAATGTTCCTAAATGGATACATGCAAGAAGAGGTTTATATGCAACAAACACAAGGGTTTGTGGAAAAAGGATCTGAGCACTTAGTGTGAAAGTTGAAGAAGGTACTCTATGGTCTCAACAAGTAAGCCCCAAGGGCTTGGTACACCAAGATTGATAGTTACCTCAAAGAACAAGGGTTCGAAAGAAGTGACCTTGATCATGGAATGTATGTGATGAGGAATGCAGATGCTCTCACAACCATAGCACTCTATGTGGATGACCTCATTATAGCATGCAAAAACAACAAGCTGATCAAGGATGTCAAGGTCAATCTTCGTAGATAGTTTGAAATGCATGATTTAGGATTCTTGCTTTACATATTGGGTGTTGGGATATAATAGACAGAGGAAGGCATATTTTTGAGCCAAACAAGGTACATTGATTCCATTTTGGAACAACTTGGGATGTCGGATGCCGTACCTTTGAGTACAACTATGGAGATCAGTCATAATATGTTCTCAGGGTCCAGTCCACCTTATGTAAACCATGTATACAATGTGCGTTCAAATGGTATTTTTAAAACCCCTCTGTAACCCCTTTCTCCCTCTTTTATAGACCCCTACTCTAAGTTTTGGGGTCAATAATTATATCCCTTCTATAAATGTGAAATTTGAGAGCATTTAATTTTTGCCCTCCTCTTGTATATTTTAGTGTAAGTTGAAGCGACGCCACCTATGAGAAGTTGTGTTGTGCAACCAAATAAAATTCTTTATTTTTAATATCATGGGCACGTGCATGCATGCACACACGCACGTGCATGCATGCATGCACACACACACACACACACACACACACATACACACACACACACACACACACACACACACACACACACACACACACACACACACACACACACACACACACACACATACACATGCCCAATAGGACCTATTTCCAATTATGCAACTAATCAATTCTCAAACTCCCATGCATTTGCTCCTCCATTTTCCTTTTTATCTCCCTTTTACACTCCCAAACTTGTCCTTAGTAAATAGTTTTTCATGAAGTAACTTGAATTGAAACATGGATAGAATGAAACTAAAATATAAGAAGATGTACACAAACAATTTTCTTTAGCCTCATATGTTGATTGAGCGAGACTTTTTATATCCAATATGATGCATAGACTAGCATTTCATTGTTGGAACTCATTAGGCATCATACTTAAAATATAAAGAGCACACAAATCACTTGCTATCACTCAATCAGTATCATTTTCTCAATTGGTCTCCCTTGATTTTTTTTCGAGTTATCTGGTTCTATATCTATGCAATCGCTTTATTTTTAAATAAATTTTCAGAGATCCTAACTTCCAAAATATACTCTATATGAAGATGATATAAAGGGCAAAGTTGTAAAAAAAAGAAATACTACAATTCTTTGTTGAACTTAGATTCTGGTTATTCATGCACATGAATATATTTTAGTCTAGAGACCACTCTTTACTCCATTTCTACTCTATTTCAAAGTTTCGAATAGCCCATGTTTTCCCTCTTCATTTGACACCACAAATAAATTAAAAATGATTTGTCTTAGTACTAGAGTTGGGATGTTAGTCAAACCCTAGTAGACAACCAAGATCACAAGCTCAAGCAATAGGTAGCAAAAACCTCATGAAAAGTACCACAAGAGAAGATAGAATTGGATCAAAAGTACAG
The DNA here is from genome assembly GCF_047967505.1 of Dipteris shenzhenensis. NCBI lineage: Eukaryota > Viridiplantae > Streptophyta > Polypodiopsida > Gleicheniales > Dipteridaceae > Dipteris > Dipteris shenzhenensis. The sequence goes on along the minus strand of NC_141614.1, from coordinate 2,385,797 downwards.
TGGTATCAATAATTGAAAATAGATTTACAACTTAGAATTGTCATCAAGGGTGAATCCAAAACCTACTTGAGATGTGGCAAAATTTCTTATTAATGTAGCTAGACTAAAGGCTACTACAAATTTATGGTCCTCCTTGATGGAACCCAAAATAACTTTAGTAGGATTAACATGTAGAGGGGAATAGTGTCCTATTTATAGTGCAAATAATATAGCCAAGAGAGGACCTTAAAATTGGTCGCTTCTCCTCAAATCTACTCCAAATCTAGCCCTCCATCCGATACTACCCTGTGTTTTCATCAACAAGAATTTGAAATGCTTAATGTAAGAAGAGAAAGCTAGAAAAAATTCAAGTCTATCTAAACGTATTCAACTTACAAAAAATGTAGAAATTTGCCTCAAGATTCAACCCATCTCCTTATGCGGTACATGTGAAGTATCATTATCTGAAACCACAATCAGCCAAGGATGAGCTAACACATCATAAGACATTTCTTGAAATTTTCCACATACACGAGAATGAATGGTAAACTTACTTAGCAGTTTTTAAGAAGTCATTAAAAACTTTGTAATCATTCTCATCTAGTTGGTACTTATCCATTCTTGCATTATATGTCAAGTTTTCCAATGCAATAATCATCTTGAAGTCCACCATGTTTAAGTCAATCAAATCATATGTGAACATTTGTGCTCCTTTCACCCTTTGATACCAGCCAAGCTGAATTTCCAAACCTCGGGGCCTATCTGTTAAATCAAAACCACGGATTATACATATCTCCCTTCCACTCCTCATCTTTTGAACTCTTCCTAAGTACCATGTACGATGGGTTGCACCCATCTTCCTTGAGCTTATAGCTTTTCCATTTCTTTTGTTGTGCTAACTTGTTTCTCCTTTTGCATCCTCATGAAACTAGACAACGCAATCGAGTATTTCCCACCATTTCTAGACTTTCCCATGATGTGGGCATATTTACACGTCATAAGGAGTAGGTCGTCACCCTTTTCCCACAAATACATCAAGCTCAAATGATCTGGGGAAAGGTGGGAAATGACACCCTGCCACATAGGATGAATTTCCCACCAAACTCCCAAAAAAAGCCCTTTAAGCATATGGGAAATACGATTTCCCACAAAACCCCTACCATGTCATAAGGCCTTTAGATTGGCGGGCATCTTGTCACATCTAAGGATCAGGGCCTATCCTTCTTTTACAACCCCCCTCATAGGTTGAGACACACCAAGTCCTCCCAAGTGCCACTTTAGTGCGAATTTATGAATTAAAGCTAGAGCAAAATATACAGCGACCTCCTGGGAGCACTATCTGCCTGATTTTTTTGCTCTCATCAAGACCCTCCTCTCAGCAAACTTATACACTAGTATCTCACCTATTCCAAGCTCGTGGATGCTGCCGAGCTACTCTCTGTGCTAAGAGAGTTTCTATCTACCACCAAGTTGTTGTATCCCTCCAAACTATTGTATACCACCTGTGGTGTATGTTGTTTGCCACACCTATGGGAGGGAGGAGGGCAAGAGTAACGGAGGAGGGAGGAGGGCGAGAGTAAGGGAGAAAGGGAGTAGTGAGAGTGGAGGGTGAGGGTACAGGAGCATCGATAGAGGAGGAGCAGAGGGGAGTAAGAGAGTAAGGAAGTAAGGGAGGAGGGTAAGAGAGTAAGGGAGGACAGTAAGCGAGTAAGGGAGTAAGGGACTCAAGTAAGAGAGTAAGGGAGCATGGGAGGGAGAGGGTAAGAGAGTAAGAGAGTTTACAACCTAGCTAGTTGACAAACTAAGTAGACTAGTTCACTAAACTAGTTAACAACCTAGCTAGTTACTAGTTACCTAAAGTAGTTAATAAGTTAACCAACTACTTAGCAATCTAGTTAACTATATTAGTATTAGTTTAATGTTAATATTAGATTTTTATTAATATTATATAGGGTAATAGTTTGATTAATTTTATTATTATTAATCAATATTATTAAGGTGTTGCTAGATTATTAAAGTATTTTAGACATTGGGTTAATATATATAAAGTATTCAAATGTTCGGTACTTGTATTGATGATCTTAAAATTACATTTACATTTATATTTATATATGATATATATGTCATACACAAGCACACTTTTTTTTGGGGGAAAAATTACACACACACACACACATATTTATTTAACTTAGAAAAGGAGATGAGCCACATGGAAATATCGCCCCCTAAGAGGTGGACTTTTTGTGAACATCAATGGTCGCCAGCATTCACATAGATGGATCTTTTCAGAAGGTCACCTTATGGGGAAGGGTTCCCCCATAGGGTCAGGAAAAGATTAACATGGGGCCTCCATAGGGTCAGGAAAAGACTAGCATGGGGCCTCATCCAGGCTCAGCCCCATTGTTGTAGAGAGGAGTTTGAGTGCCAATCCCTCATCTAGCACCTAGAGATCAAGGATCAGGATGGACTTATGCTCAGACACAGCGAACTCACATTGGATGGACATAGTGGGATAGTGGCCTAGCTTAGTCTTGTGGCAGATGGAGCAAATTACCCATGGAAGTAGAGGTGAGGCTTAGAGACATAGCACATATGCAAGGGGCAGGGCAGCGGACGGATAAGGGAAATTGACCTAGCCATCCCCGAGTCTTGGTGGGAGGACTCCGCGTGTGGATGGACAGCAAATGGTTAGGTCAGTTGTCTTGGACTGGGGTCCCCTTGAGGATGATGATTCAGCAAGGTAGCACACAGCCTAGCTTCTTCCGTTTAGGGATTGGCAGCCTACTCTAGGCACTCACTAAGAGAGACCCAGAGATGGATGGGAGTCTAGATGGGATTCATTGGTAGATGATCAAAGTGGTGGGCTGATTAGGGAAGGAGTGGCACATTGATCCAACTAGCATCCCAGAGCAAGATGCCCCCAGATGGCACCTCTAGCTTTGGGAAGGTAGGCCCTAGTGGGATCCGAGAGAGTGGTTTTGTCCCTCTAAGATCGGCCTCGTCGAGCAGGTGGACAGGGTACCCTTATTCTCATATACCACTCGGATTGGCAAGAGATTTCAAATGGACTCTTCGACTTGGACCCCTTCGAGGGAGAGGCATTGGGTAGCTGAGAGGGTGCCCCAGGATGTCTGTTCCAAATTTTGGATGCATCTATGTTCTAGTTTGTGGCTGAGGAGGATCTCCTACTTCCTCTAGCTGGCTACCCATAGATGGTTGCCCATAAGCCCATGGTTGGAGCAGATGCGGGTGGAGGGGTAGTGTCGCTGCTACTTTGCTATATTTCTAGAGATGATCCTCACTGCCTCTAGAGCTATCGTAGCACAGTGAAGATTTGGATGGAAGCCGTCAAGATTATAACCTCCATGTAGAGCCTTCAGAGGGACTACACCTAGGGATGGTGGCCTAATTAACTGAGGGAGATTATGCATTCCAGATTGATGAGGTCTCTTCAACTTACTAGATACATGGTCAAAGCATTCAGAGGATAGAGCTCCATGAGGTGGTCCCTTCTGATAGCCCGGATCCTCATCCTCCTCCAAAGGATAGCGTGTGGGAGGTAGCAACCAGTATCACGATGTGGAACATTTAGGTTGCTCGTTGTAGTCTAGTGATGGGTGAGCATCTGATTCCACCCTCGGCCACCTTGGTCGCCATTTGGCAAGATATTGTCTACACCCTACACTCCACGTGAGAGCATGGGACCCAGGCTCTAGGGCACCTTCCATGAGGCATGCACGTTTCTACAAGGCTTGTCCTGCAGGAGTTTTCTATGTTTTCACTCCGTGAGGGATTTGGTGCTTGTATAGTCCCCCACCTGGCTATTAGCCCATGACCAAAGATCCCCAAGGCAGTGAGTTGGGTTTCTCTAGAACAGGCTAGTTTTTTCTTCTTTTAGCCTCTTTCGAATTTTTTCCATACTCAGCACCTTACGGCTGCTATTTTGTATGAAGTCTTTCAAGCATAAACAAAAGTTTTCTTTCTTTGCAAAAAATAAAGTAAAATAGGAAATGGAAACATGTGGGCTTGGCCCACCATGATGGAAGAGTACTTAAAGAAACCATTAGGCCCAATCAATCGATGGGACCCAGCTAATCAAAGTCAAACAAGACCAAGACCAATGTAGATTGGACTCCCAAGGAGTCTACACATAGATGCTATCCTTCACATGGAGGAGATATGATACGGGCAAGAAGTTGGTGCAAGTGCAAAAAGCAAAGCATCACGTAAAGATGGTCTCTTGATGCCATGTCATGGTTAGGAGGCATCAAGGAGAAATTCAAAAGATAATGGCTTGGAGACAAGATTTCAAAGGGTAGCGATATAAAAAAGAAGGAGAAGGAGCATCATGGATTTTAATGGGAAGAGCGACACATGAGGCAAGCAGCATAGGTGAAAGATAGGGGAGAAAGAAGAGAATAGGATCGATCATTCATATGGGGAGAGGAAGGAGAGTCAAAGAGGAGAGAGGATTAAGCTACGAGCTCACCTATTGTATTGGGGATTCTTGGTTAGTGATCTATGTACCATCTAAGGGTGGACTTCATACTTTGGTGTGCTTGGTAGCATTGTGGCAAGTCCAATTCTTATTCTATTTTGCTCTAGCACATGCATGCTTGGCTTGGTTCTTACAAGCATAAGTATAGACATTTCCTTATGTTTCAATACATATTTTCTTTCTATTTTGTGCTATATTCTAGCATTAAAGTTTGCTTTGTAGCTGTTCCATAGTTGCACCGTCATTGGGCAATCAATTGCATAGTAACCTATAACAAAGCCACAAATAGTATCACATCAATATTCACAATCACAAGTTCTTTGCACTTCTTGCACTAGTGGCATTTGGCCTCTAGCAAGAGACTAGACCTTGCCCCCTTATAGATATCACTTTACAGCCATGCTCATCCATGCCCTACCCCCTTCTATCCTTCAAATATTCATAGATAATCCAACTTTCCCCTCCACAACCTCTTTTAGGTTAGCCTTCCTTTTACGTGCACAAAACCCCCTTCTTATATGCATGCTCCCCCTTCTCCCATATTTGCCCCCTCTTCTTGTGCACATGCACCCTTCTTATGTGCATGCTCCTCCTTCTTGCATGTGTGCCCCTCTTCTTATGCTGCTGCACCCTATAAGTTAGATGTGTAGAAACTCCTTTACGTGCACATGGCCCCTTCTTCTTATGTTCGCACTCCCCCTTCTTGCATGTGTGCACCCTCTTCGTGTGCACATGCACAAGAATCCCCCTTGTGCATATGCTCATTCACCCCCTCCCCCTGTGAATATACATATATCCCCACCCTTCCTCCCCTTTGTGTGCATGCATATCCAGCCCCTCTCACCCACCTTTCATCCATCCCCTACACACACGACTCCCTAACCTCCTTCAAGTACTGTCTTTGTACCTTGTGTTATACCAACCATTGCATGGCGTATCTCTTCTTGTTTCTTTAGTATTTTGGAATAAGTGAGGATTGCTTTTGTTTCAATCTTGGTCACCTAGTTCTCGGTTTCCATGCATTTGCCTTTTGCTACTCACACTTTTTCAAAGCTTGCTCCAACTTTTGTTTATATGAGTAGATTTGTTACAATCAAAGAAAGAAAGAAAAAGCATATATTAACAGCTTCTGAAGGCCTCATGGGCCTATAAGACAAAGTACAACCAAAATAGCTCCTCATACAAGCCGCCATGAGTTTGTGCAAGGGCTTGCTAAGGGCCATATTAAAACCAAATCCAAAACCTAAAAATCCATAAAACTTGACTCCATAAGTATAAACTATGATCCAAAGTCTGCTTGGACTATCTAGGACTAACTATCATGGAGAGGTCCTGCCATGGGATATGAGGATATATCGTATCTTCGTCTACCGATCCATCTCTCCATGTGGTGGAGGGCATGGCCTTTGTGATCTGTGTATGCGATGGGCCATATCAAGGGTGATACCTACCTCACCTCTAATGATCCCTTCTGAGTAAGGCCGGGATAAATTGGACCTCCATTGTGCGTTCTTTGGTTTGTCTCTACTTTGTGCACGATCTTTCTGACTCCATTGCTCCTTGTCTCCACTTCCTGCTAATCCACTTGGTCCTCATCTCGGGTAGCTCCTCCTCTCCACCATTCCGGTGCTGACTCAAACATGTAGAAGTCTGTGCCATGCCGTTGTGTTTGACCTAGCTCTGTCTGTAGTGTTACTCTCTCCTCTTGCTAGCTAATCTATCTCAATAGAGTCTCTCTACATCACCGTGCATCTTGATCAAGTAAAAGCCAATGCAATCTTGGTCATGAAAGTGGATCAGTCGAGACTATGGTCCAAACTCGTGCCCCTAAAGAAAAAAGGTATTGATATCATCCACTACACATTGCCCCCCTCCCCCCATGCCTAATGCCCTAAGGATCCCTGCATTCATCCCAATGTCACACTCATCAATTCCTCAGTTTCAACATCTTAGACTCATGCCCCATCTTGCCCCTCTCTTGACCCCATGACCTTGATGCTTTGATTGCAATGTCTTTGCTCCATTTCCATGCTCAATGGTTCAACCGCTTGACTTTGGCACCTTGATCTTGTAGGCATCCTGGGTGTCCTTAGCTTTGGTGACTTGGCCCAGATCTCTTGTCTCATGCCCTATTCCCAAGTGACATAGCATGCAAAGTTCAAACACGTGGCTCATGCTATTCATGTATTTAAGAATAAGTACTTGGTTGCTCTTGCCAGTGGTCATATGCTTGTGTTAAAGATTAAGGCATGCATGTGTATGCTAAAAGATTACTAATGCACATGCTTGTATTTTCTTAGATTTAGCCTCATTGGTTACTACATCCTTGTAGGCTAGCATGTATTACTTGATGGGGGAAACCATGGAGATGTGTAATAGAATATGAAGGCATAAGAATATTTACACCAATACTTCTAGTATTGAATTCTATCTTTGATATGAAATTGAATCCACACATAAAATATTCTATATCTTTACAACCGATATATTGGTAAATGTTACGAGAATATCCCATTATAGGGAGTGTGGGGTTTGATAAAGAACCTAGGGCATGCACTCAAACTGGCATTCACCCAAAAAGGTAAGAGATACTTGGTCCTCAAGCCTATAATGAAGGAGGCCAGGTGGAGCAATAAGAGAAATGAAGTAAATACTCCACCTTGGAATTAGAACTAATCAAAATCAAAAAATTCATGCTAAAAAATATGCATATTAGATTGGGAAGTGAGGTTTATAGGTATATTTTGAGCATCCCTATTGGCTTTTCTTGCTCCCCTTGGTGTATTAGTATATATATTTTCTGGTTTGACTTGAACTTTATACAGAGGTATTGGCTATGTTGGATAGGTTTAACTATGAATTGAAGTATATTGATGATGTTTCCACTTTTGTTTTGGAAATCAAGGAAACTAGTACCTCTACGATGTTAGATGGATAGGGCATGGTACTTGGAGTTAAATAAATTTTTCTTAACATCACCATTACCATTACCCATGTTAGGAAGGGCATAACAGTAAGGAGTAAATTCAATAAAACTAAGAATTCGGGCTATCAAGTCTACCAATATGTTTGGGTAGATAGCAATAGTTCAAGGTCTATCTTAGAAAAGATAATAACTTCACAATTATGCCTATTATTTATGTGGAGAAGGAATCATTCAATACCTTTCTCCAAATCAAGGAGTTGATCCAAAAATTTGACCAGCAGAAGAGTCCAAAATATTTTGCAAGGTTTTTGGAGGAGGACTTCCAAGGCATTGAGCTTTACTTTCAAGGTATATGATGATGGTTAGGTATACACTTAAATACCAATCTCACCTTCTATATTCTCCTTCTATATTTGATTTGTAAGTATTTGTAGTCCTTTACTTAGGGACAATAGTCCAACCAAATCCAAGAGGATGGACGAACTATTTTATATTCGATTTGTAAGTATTTGTAGTCCTTTTAAACTCAGGGGCAGTAGTCCAACCAAATCCAATAGGATGGACGAACTATTTCCCTCACTTGGATTGGGATTGGACACTATTTGCTCTACAAGATGCACACGTACACGTGCACGCATGCATGCATGCACACCCACACACCCACACACCCACACACCCACCCACACACACATACACACACACATCCTTACCTTGCCCCCGTTACAAAAAGAGGGAGGAAGGTTTGGCATGTACCCGCTTACTAATATGCCTTAAGGATTTTTGGAAGGATAGGAATATGAGAGATAACATAATGCCTCATATGGCCTATTACAAGGAATGGCATTAGTTTGTTGGGTGTGGAGCTTAGACTCGTACCTTGACCCCTATATGAGAGAGGATATCTGTTAGCTTGATTGTACATTAAGCATTGTTTGAATATGATCCTTGTTAAGGAACCTCCCCATCAGGAAGAGCCTAATGCAAGCCGGAGTGCCAAGGGATTGATGGATGCCTAGTTTTGAGGCCAATGGCTGCAAGAGATCCCCAAGGTCTGATGACACCTTGAATCTTTGCTAGAAGGGGCTAGTGTGGGAGACAAGACAACCCTCATGGAGGATATATAGGCCAGGCTTCTTTGTCTAGCTATTTCCCCTCTTCCTCATCTTGTAGCGAACTATTCATCTTGACCATGCCGAGGCCTCTGCAACTAGGGAAGGAGGTACATAGCACTCTACCTGCCTCTCATAGTAGAGTATTTGAATTTTTTAGCAAATGGGTATGCCTTGAGGATTGCTTCATCTTGAGGCTCTTGGATTCTCCCCTTTTGATTGCCATTTCCCATGATTATGAGTTCTTTGAGCATGATCATTAATCATATTACACATTTTAGAGTGTTCTTTACTAAAATGTCAGCTAGTAGAATCACCCTATTTATTTCACTAGGTTTGAAGACTTTGATTGGCTGCCACCATGATTTGTTAGAGCTATACCTGACTTGTCAAATTTGGTGCATCCCTTGAGGTATGCAGTCCGCAGTAGCGATGTTGGGTTAAGTCCTTGATGAACGAATGTATTTTGTTGCCTATGTCTTGTGTAGATTCACGAAAACACAAACTAGTGAATGATCAAGGACTAGATGGCACTAGACAGGCCAGTGGGTAATCTAACTGAGTATGTTGTTCTCCTTTTATGATTGCAACCTGATGGGTGCTGAACTTTGAATTGATGCATGCTTAACAGTTTCATAGGGCGTGATAAAATATGAGGTGAGATGGGCTTACATGTAGGATGCTGCCTTCGCCTACTTGTTGGCAACCATATCCATTGCTTTGAGGTGTGGATTCTTAATATATTTGCATGGTTACAAATGTTTGAATTAATTTTTTAGGGAAAGTGAATATCGTGACAAAGTTGTTAGTAGAAGTTCAACTTTCCTTAGGTTTAACCGGGCTGAGCTTTTGAACGAGAATGAGAAAGCTAGGATTGATTTTAGTTGAAAATAAAGAATATATACAAACCCCTTTAGGGTAAGGGTTAGAGTTTTTGATCCTTGAGACTTTTAGCACTCTTTAGTGTTAGTGCTATGCACATATGATCACATGATGTTGACCGCTCCGTACTTGGCTCCACACACTCTACTACTTTGCTCCGCACCCCTCCAGCTCTTTTTCACCCCTACTCTACTTTGCTCCACGCTCCCTCCTCCAACTCATCACTCATCTGCTCCCCTCCTCATTTGCTGCTCACCCACTCATCTCCGCCATGCCTACTACCACCCCCCCTCGATGTTTTGTGATCCCAATGTTATCTGCCTTCTCATATAAGGTGATTGTGTTGCATTCAAGGAGCAGAAATGCTAGCACTAGTGGAGACCCTTCATTTCCCACAATCGATTCCCCCCACATCTGCATGTCACCACCTTAGATGACATGCTCACAGAGGGCCTCTTTATGACTGTGCTATATTGGTTCTCCCTAGATGTTGACGAAGGCCTCAATATTTTCAGAGTAGAGTACTCTCAGCTTGTTAGGGGGGCCATAATCTGAGTCCTGACAATGTGCATGGTCTTCGACCTCTCCATCATCTCCTCCTTTGGCTCCCTATAAAAGTTTAAAGAAACAAGCTAGATTGGTGGAAATACTGAGTTGTACAAATTCCCTCTTACTCAGACGAGGCTCTCAGCAATGGCTGGATGTAATCTTTTGGCCTCTAAGGCTCTCAACGATCTTTTGGCTCACTAGATGTAATGTTTTGTCTCTAAGGCAATTGTTGTATTTATGTAATCTCTTTTTGTTCAATTTGAGGCTCTCAGTATGCACTATTGTTAACTTTTATATTTGAATGGTTATGGTCGCTAGTTGTAATCTTTTGGCGCTTAAGGCTCTTAGCAATTGCCGAGTTTTTATAAATGTAAGATCCTCTATTCAAATTTTCCTTGGTATAAGTTGTTAATTTTTATATAACCTGTTATTGGATGTAGATATACATTGTAATCTCTTTTGCTCAATTTTCACTCAATAAATTGTACTTTTGCCCTCATTTATATTTACTACAACAAGGACTAAAATATCAGTAAAGTAGGACTATAATTTCCTTGGTTTATGGCCAAAATAGTGCTAAAATAACTCCAATGACCCACTGTTGTGGTTGTATGGAGATACATCTAGAAAAATACAATTAAATTTTCAAAAAATGCATTTGGGGCTCTTGTGGTTGTATGGAGATACAATTAAACTGTTGTGGTTGTATGGAGATACATCTAAAAAAATTCAACGGCCCTTGAGGGTTCCCCTCTAGGGACAAGGGCCATATCGACATGCATTATACAATATCCATGATGTCACTAGACAGAAATGGCATGTTGATATGGCCCTTGCCCCTAGAGGTGACCCCTCAAGGGCCATATCATCAATTGCATTTTGCTTGGTTGCACAAGGGAATACATCTTTCTTGGTACACAAATATATAACTCTAAGAACCAGCGTGGTGGTTGTCATAGATCTCTAATTTGCCAGCGTGTTGGTCGTCATAGACCTCCTCCTGTAATATGTTAAAATAGGTAATGGAGCTATAACTCCAAGAACCAGTGCGGTGGTCTCTCCAAGACAACCTTGAATTTTGGGCGATGACTAGGTCATCAGCAGGCCAGAGATTGCGCTGAGGCGATGCTCATGGTCTCTCTAAGCCAACCTATGATTTGCATGGACAAAGATGTGGCAAAAGGTTGCACGACGAACAAGTGGTCAGAGACTACGCTGCAACAACAATGTTTAGAATGATAGATTGCATCTCATTATAATGCCAAGAACCAACGCAGTGGGCTCTCCAAGCTAACCTTCAATTTTAATGATCTGCATGGGTGTGGTGCCCAGTGATAGGTGGCAAAGCTGCAACAGCAAAAGGTTGCGCGGCGATGATAAGTGGTCAGGTGGCTCATGTGCTATGTAAAGCAGTGCAGAGATGCCATGTGTCGAGCTATGCGGTGTTCAAAATAAAATTTTTGCGTCTCATTATTATGCTAATGTGCCATCATGCCATCAAGAAAATTTCCGATGAGAGCACGGGTCCATGCAAAATTCAAATATTCACCCAGGAGTGCATTGCGTCGCGGCCCCAAAATGGCCCTGAAAATAGTTTCGCAATTCGCTACACCCAAGCAAACATTGACCTAGCAACTGACACAAAATGTCCTTGTATATCATGTCAGCTTGGTAGATACAGAAAAATCTAGAGTTGTAGCAAAAATATTAGATTGTCCCATTAAGTTGATGTTTAGTGGTGAACATACTCAAACAAAGATATTGGACATGCTTTCCAAGGATAGAGTTAGAGTCAAAGGACTTGGTGAAAAGATAGAAATAAATCAAATAAAGAAGGAGAGGAAAGTTGAGGAAGCAATAGGAAGAGCTATAGTGAGTAATTTGTGGAACTTTGTTTAGGAAAAAATCCATTTGTCATATGGAAGCTGGGTGGGCTTCCCGAGATGCCATTTTTGACATGAAATGGGAGCAGCTTATGCGTACCTATGATTGTAAAATAACTCAAGAGGGCGGGCAACATGATGCACATGTAATTTTCAGTGTAGACATGAACCATGGGCAGATAGAGAAAGGAGTTTGAAATGGGAGGAAGTGTGAGATGCTTGTCTGGGATTGTTTTAGATTCGATGTGATTATAAGAAAAAAAGGCCAAGATATATACACCGTGAAAGCTTGTAATCAATGAAGATTTCTATTGATTCTCAAATTTATGACTCAACACTGTTTCCAGAGTATGCAATTTGTCAGATGAATTCTTTGAGATTGTGACCTATGCCTTCATGGTTGGATTATTATGAAGCAATGTTGACCTTTGAGAAGAAGCAAAATTGTTTTGTCCAATCAAAATTCAGAAACATATCCATGATGTTGCAGTCTACTTACAAATGGGTCTTGAGTAAAGAAATTATGCTCTTTAATAGTATGTAGAGTCCTTTTTAAAGAAAGATAAAATAAAGGAGGGATCACACGAGAAGGTCATACCAGCAAGATTGAGGGACCACACTTCAGAATTAGACTTAACATCAAGCAACATGAATCATGAACTTTTTTCTATGTGGTTGGTAGTGGGGGAGGCGGTGGGTTTGCAATATTTTGAGAATTCTTGCACATGGATGTGATGTTATTTAATCATAGAGAGCTCCATGGTTCTACATACTATACTCTTAGCCAACTTGCCACAACTACCCAGACTAGACTGTCTACTGCCCTGACCCTATTGTAGGCATATAAATAGGCTTCATCTAGGCTCTTATTACTGGATTGGGTCTCCAGTCAAATTCAACCACATCTAACATCATAAGCCCCTTTGTAGCACTACATACTGCTCCAATAAGCAGCCCTATTGGAAGTCTTCTATAGCACTGTGTTAAAGATAGTGTAAATTGCACTATCCACATAGGGCATAGGGGCAAACCCTAACCCTAAGGGGTTCACATGTATATCTTCATGTTCATTGTCAATACACAGTGTGTACAGGTAGCTATATCGTGTGCACTCCTCTCTCTCTCTCTCTCTCTCTCTCTCTCTCTCTCTCTCTCTCTCTCTCTCTCTCTCTCTCTCTCTCTCTCTCTCTCTCTCTCTCCCCTCTCTCTCTCTCTCCCTCTCTCACTTCCACTATCATGGTATCAGAGCCGATGGTGCTCCCACTCCCTTCGTGAGTGCCAAGCCCTCCTTTCGTGAGGCATCTTCCATCGAGAGAGAGCAAGCCCTTGTCCCGTCGAGGCAGCAAGCCCTCCATTGTGAGGCATCTTCATTTGTGCTCTACTTCATCTTGTAGAGCTCCGTCCACTCTCCGATTTGCTTTAGAAAGCTCATCATTCTGAGCTATGGAGAGAGAGTTATTGTTCTAGTCTTCCTCCCTTTTCAATTCTTTGAGAGAGACCTTGAGTGTTTTCTCAGTGGCTAAGGTTCATTCTATAAGGTTCTCTAAATGTTGTTTTCTTTCCAGAGAGCTTCACCACTAAACCCTATGCTTACAGCCAGTAACAAAAGCACGCGACACCCACCTCCGTGCATGCAGGCCAGCAGCAGCAGCAGCGAACCACCAGCAGTCCTCGCCATCTTCTAGCTCCTTCAGCAAGCATATTGGAGGCTTCTAAAGCTGGCGCTCCAAACAACAGCACAACAATGAGGCTGTTCCTTCCCCAGCAAGCACTACACGCAAGCAACCTCCTAGCTCTAACTAGCATCCTCAAACGCCCTCAACGGAAGTGCACAGCATAGCATCCATGCCTGAGGCTTCAATAATGGCACAACCGACTCTCCAAGCGAGTCGAATCTCCATCGGACTCTCTCAATGATCTCCAACGGTGCACACAAGCAGCTCCTCATAGCCTCCCCTTAATGGACTCCTCAGACAACAACTAGCAGCAACGAGCTGCAAGCCAGTAATGCTTCACGGCCTCCGATACCGAACTCCTTCAACTGCGCCAAAGTTTAATCCATGGAGCGCCCACAGCGTCCTGCATGCTCAAGTCCAAGACGCTTAGCCTGCCTAAGCAACGGTTGCAACTTCGAGCACTCCTGTTGCACCATCCATCCAAGTGCCCGCCTTGAACTTCAAGGTCACGGCTCCCTACTGCAGTTCTCCGGCCATGCCAGGACTCAACTACAATAGCAAGATGACGGACGGTACTGCCCAGACGTTCCTCCAACTCTGCAACTACAACGACTTGACCCTCCACAAGCTCCATTAAACGGCTCCTCGACCAGCCACACCAACTAAAGTCCAAACGACGGGCTCCCATAGTCTCCAAGGACTGCTGACCACTCGGTCTCCTCCAATGCCATTAGTTGCAAGCTCTCCATCGGAGCCTCCCACGAGAAGCTCCACGACCGCCACTAGCTCTTGTAGTGCTGCTTTGACGGACTCCAACAAGCATCACGGCCAGTGCCCCTATGCCTCTGCTCACAAGGCAATGATCAACAACCACAGCTCCTATAGCCTCCATGGAACAAAGGCGACCTTGTCTCAAGTAGCAATGGACTGAGAAGATGATCGAAATCTACGAGATTCTGTCAAAATCTTTAAAAGATTCCATCTTATGAAGCTTGTGCCACCTGGCACATCTTATCTGTCGTGTGGCAAACTTTACTGCCATGTCGGCACTTGCCCCTCGTAGGTCCACATCACCAATGCCACTCCTGGGTGCCACATCACCCAATGCCATGTCAACAAGACCCGATTGCCACGTCATTGACTGCCTCGTGCATGCCATGTCAGAATCACGGACCTAGTGCCACATGAGCAGTCTTGTCATCTTGCCATGTCAGCAGGGCACGTGGCTCAATCACTATTTCATCAGCACTTTCTTAGCTCTCTTTTGCAGTTTACACAATTCACTCTCAGCTCCATATCTCAGCTCTCTCTCGACTTCTATTACTCTCAGCTTTCACTCTCTCACTCACACAGTACCCTTGCATTCCGATGGATAGCATAAGCCTCTTCCTTGCCTTAAGAAGTTCCCTACATCATTAGTGTGGACATCATCAAGGTCTCAGTGTTGGTCGGAGTTGCCTCTCTCACTCACACAGTACCCTTGCATTCCGATGGATAGCATAAGCCTCTTCCTTGCCTTAAGAAGTTCCCTACATCATTAGTGTGGACATCATCAAGGTCTCAGTGTTGGTTGGAGTTGCCTCTCAGGTCATTGGGTTAGCAATATGTGTGCACATTGTATCTTCAAAAGTGCGCTTCCATGCTCTCTCGAAGAGTGTTATTTGTATTTCTAAGTTCTCCAAGTATAAAGAAAATTCTCCCCTGATTGGGGGAGGGGGCCCTCAATGGGTACAGGGGCCCAATCGATTGTTGTCTCTATTATCTCTCTACTCTCATCTCCTTCTCTCTCTATGGTGCATAACTATAACTCCTTGCAATAAGGTTTAAAGAAGGTCTTAATGTGATTACACAATCAGATAATCATTGCATGTTACACTAGTAGTAGCCACTCTTCATATCAACCTTAAATAAATTCTTTGCATCATTGAGTCTTTCTAAGATATATTCGAGGCAAGACATGGGAAACTTTTTGCTCACGGTCAACTTGTTTAGTACTCGATAGTCAACACGAAGATATCCTAACTTATCCTTCTTTTGGATGATGAGGATAGGAGCTGTAAATGGTGAGGGTGAAGGGCGGATAAAACCTGTGCATAGTAACTAAGATAATTGTTGCTTCAATTCACCCTCCATGGATTTTGAAAGCGTGTAGGAAAAGTTATTGGGCAGAGCTGAGCTTGAGACTAATTCAAGCGGTGATCCTTAGTCCTACTCGGCAATGGGAGCAAGGGTGGGAGATCATCTCGCAACATGATTTCTTGGAATTCTTGGAGAAATCAACGATACATTGTCAAGAGAGGGAACTGTCTATTTCAATCTATCAAACCTTACTATGTCTGGACCTGGCAAGTTTCCTCGTGTTGAGCCAAATTAAGCCGCACGCTCCACTCCTGGTGGTGCCCTTCCATCAATTCCTTTGAGTTTCAGCCTTGCCACTGTACTCCCCCTGGAACCCAAAGACTTTGATTTCTCATAAGGTGCTGGCGTAGTCATCAAAGTAACATCCGCCAATCCCTAGTCGGCATCGTTTATGGTTGAGACTACAACGGTATCTAATTGTCTGGGAGCCCCCACCATTCGTTCTTAAACATCCTTGGCAAATACTTTCGCAGTAGTTCGAACATCTTTCATAAATCCAAGAATTTGACATCTAACAATGAAATACGAATGCCCCCAACTGTGCCGATTAATCATTACTCCGGTCCTAAAGACTAACACAATAGGACCAGAGTCCTATCGCGTTATTCCATGCTAATGTATTTAGAGCGTAGGCTTGCTTTGAGCACTCTATTTTTTTCAAAGGAACAATGCCAAACTTGTGTCCCAACCAACTAAGGCTAGGAGTGCGTCCCCGATAGAAAGGACGAGGCGACCAGTACACACCAGAAGAGGCGGACTGCTCGCCCCGCCTTGAGATCTAACTACGAACTTTTTAACTACAACAACTTAAATATACGCTATTGGAGCTGGAATTACCGCAGCTGTCGGCACCAAACTTGCCCTCCAATGGATCGTGGTTAAGGGATTTAGATTATACTCATTCCAATTACTAGACTTGTAAAAGCCCAGTATTGTTATTTATTGTCACTACCTCATCGTGTTGGGATTGGGTAATTTGTGCACCTGTTGCTTTCCTTGGATGTGGTAGTAGTTTCTCCGGCTCCCTCTCTGGAATCGAACCCTAATTCTCCGTCACCCATCACCACCATGGTAGGCCTCTATCCTTCCATTGAAAGTTGATAGGGCATAAATTTAAATAAAGCATCGCCAGCATGATTCAGGAAGTTATCATGATTCACCATGTCACCGGGCAAGCCCATGTCAGCCTTTTATCTAATAAATGTGTCCCTTTTGAAAGTCGAGAGTCGATGCACGTATTAGCTATAGAATTACTACAGTTGTTTGAGTAGCGAGGTACCATCAAAGAAATTATAATTGATTTAATGAGCCATTCACAGTTTCACAGTACAAGAAAATTATACTTACACACATTCATGGCTTAATCTTTGAGACAAGCATATGACTACTGGCAGGACCAACTAGGTAGCTATCCTCCGTCACACCGCTGCCCTTAGGGTCGTGGGTTCCCTTCTCTCCGCACGAAGGTTTTACGCTGCCACGATCTGGGGTTCTCGCTCGCCCACCCGTGTCGCCAGCCGTAGACTGCGATGTCGAGCATTGCCAGCACACACCTCCCACAGGTCACAACCGCCATCACATGGCCCCCGTGCACCATGCACAGGGGAAGCAACTAGCGACGATCCTCGATCCATGGGTGTTACCCAACTCCCTTTACAAAAATCATAAGGGATCCCCGGTTGCCCAATGTACACGTGTCGGTTTCCACATTACATACAAACTTCTTGGTTACTTGGCCAGCACTAGAGCGTTTTATGTTTTATGAAACTCTAAAATCTTGAGAAGCCATGTGGCACATTGGAAGCCGGTTAGATCAATTGAAGTATTATTAGCTACTTATTACAATAGCCTATATAAATAGCAACTGTCCCATATACTTAAGGGCTTAGCACATGGGAAGAAATAGGATGGGAATGGGAAAAGGTGGTCCCAAGTGGTCCCATACATATTTCTATCATATTCCCATCCCACCATGTGCTAACAAAAAAAGAACTAGGGATGGGTTTAGGAGGAAGAGGGCACATGGCAACATTTCATGTGTTTAGGAGGTGGGGACCACGTGGGGACAAGGATGCATGCCATCCTTGCATGTTTTTGAATCCCTAAAAAAGGGGAACCCATTGTCTAGAGGCCATGGTCCAAGATGGGAGAAAAGGTGGCTACTCCCATTCTAAATCCATCCTAGAGGCCATGGTCCAAGATGGGAGAAAAGGTGGCTACTCCCATTCTAAATCCATCCTAGACCAATTGGTGTAGGATGTGAGTAATGATGACAAAAGGATTCCCATGCTAGCCCCATCCATGTGCTAAGGCCCTTAGGAACATCCTAGTTTCTCGTGCTGTGCTTCCTCTTCGCCATTGTCTGTTCTCTGTGTTTTCTCTTTTTCCTCCATCCGTTTCTTATTTTTCTCTCCAATATCAGGGTGCTTTCATGCTATTTGTGAAGCTTTCGGGGAACGTAGCGTATTTTCGGTTTCGTGAAGTGCTCGTGACTTGTCACAGGAATTGTTGTAGCCGTTAGCATAATTGAGTATAACAAGAATTTTCACAGGTCTCAAGGAATTATTCCCGTCACAAGCATAATTGTATTCATTGATTTCGGCTCTTGCTAATTTCGCGGTGATCGTTTCAGGAACTCTATCGTATCTGCCATCATGCACCAGTCTTGTCTCCTTCTTGAGTCATCTGGAAATTTACACTCAAATCTGGTCCTCCAGAGCCGGCTTCCTCCACAATGCCGCAGCATGGCCAACGTCGATCGAGGTAAGATCTTGTCTCGATTTCATTTGGCGATCACGCTTGTGATTGATGAGGTCTTGCCAATGGCCATCTCTGCTTTACATTTTGTACGGCAAACAATGTTGTGATTGCGCAGCATCCTTTTTTCTAGCGAGCGGCTCACGTAAGATTGGAAGTGTTTCGTGGAAAGAGCTATTCCTCCACCATCTTCGTACCGCAACCCCAAACGTCAAGCTGCACCATATGGACTAATTATTCGTCTTTCTGCGTTTTAGAGCACGCTACATTTGCAAGGCGAAACTTCCTAAATCTCCTGATGAGCACGATGGCAGACTGGAAGCAACCACAGAAGAAGACGCGTCCACCCTAATTCTCGAGGAACCATCTAAATATGAACTTTCCGGTAAGATGACGACAAGAAGACTCGTTCTTTATTTATTTTCTTTTTTAGCGAAGAGAGAAAATTTTGTTATTAAGAAAATAAGAAAAGTTCAGTCAAGCCAACGCTCTATAAGCAATTTTTAAGTCATCAGACTTAAAGGAGTAAAATCTGAGTACTTCTAAAAACTGCTCTTGCATCTTTGGATACAAATCATGAAGTAGTTTTTGCTGACGAAAAATTACGTCATTACGAGTTTGCCAAATGTATTGAAGCAAGATTGCCCGAAGAAGATTCCACACCTGCTCTTGATATACCGTCATGGTGCTCTTGTCACCAAGCAAAGCTACTTTCCATTGAAAGGGAACAATCAATTAGATCTCTGGTTGGCCTATAGACCACACTTGTTGGCCAAGTAGGAGCAATCCTCACCAGTGTAGATTGAACAAAGTTGCACTCCTGTTTGGTTGAATCTGCAGAGCTGCGAGAAGAGAGACTCTTATTGCACTGAGAGATGATTCTTGTTGTCTATGAAGCCGAGCCTGATGTCTCCCATAATGCTTACAAACTTGTGTTACAGTGGCCAAACATTTTTCCCATCGATCAACAGGATACTGAGTTTGACGATGAGTGTAGAGCCACGTCCGAGTGATTTGGCTATCAAACCTTTCTTTACCAAACTAAATTACGTTCATTTTGAAAGGTAAAGGCCCTCTTATAGAGGCCGAATCTGTTAAACATTTGAAGGTGAAGACTATAGGCAAATGCTATGAGATGATAGAATTGTTTATTACCTCTCCTTTAAGTCTCGGATCAAGCCACCATCCGTCGGGGGAAACTTAAAAACGATCTAGCCGTGCAACTCTCCAAGTAGAATCAACATGTCTATTATGCCAAGTGTAAACACAAAGAGTCTGAAGAGGAGTGAAAGAGATCCAATCAAAGAGAGAAGATGCAGAGAGGAAATTATCCCATGTAGTCTCCTCAAGCGGTGAAAGTAGGGCGTCATGAGAGCGATCCAAAGTGTGGCTTGTCATATTCCAATCCCTAGCATAGATAGCTTGTCGACCATAGAATTGAGTTTGTAAATGGTGCCATAGTCTCGCACGTTCCTGTGGATTGTTTGAAGCGTAAACAGAAATGCATAAGAAGGTGACATCATTGGTGGTTACTTGCATAGCAATATAATTCCCATGATCCCCAATCGCTACCAACTTGGGCTTTAAGAAGGATCAAATAAGAAAAGCTGTACCACCCTTGCCCTTGTGAGGGCAATTGGCAAAGCACACATAATCATCTAATTGCAGTGATGCAAGAGAAGAGGAGCCCGTCTTGAGCTCTTGCAACGCACAAATTGCAGGTCGATATTTGCATATCGTCCTATAAACAGCCACTTGTTTCCAAAATGAGCAAATCCCTTTGACATTCTAGCTAAGAAAGGAGCATTCCATGGTTAAAGCCTAGTGGAAATTCGTCATCGTCATCAATATCCTGAAGTGGTGCATATAGATTCGTGAAAGTAGCGTTTTGGTGCGTGACCCCTTTAGTCACCCGGAGAGAAGAATGTTTAGGGCTCTTAACTGATCTGGCATTATCCAAAATGCATGCATGACGGCTATTCCCTTGATTCCCGTGAGCTGGAGCTAATATCAGCTTGGTCTCACGTGCATTAGCGGCGGTCTCTTCGACATCTGAGTCAACAAAATTGATCCTCTTGAGGGGCCGCCATTACGATACGTAGAGGACAAAGTTTATCAAAATGGCACGATTTCCTGCAATGATAGCATGCATCGGGAAAGGTTCCAAAGCGGACTTGAAGTATGACATCCCACCCATTAAACATCGTCATTTGGAGAATTTCTACAGTATGCAAGCTTTGGACGCACCTTTCTTGGACTGTAGTGGAGGCATGTAAAGTACTCTTCCAAGGGTTGAAGCAATAGTTTCCAGTTGAGACAGAAACAACTCGCTTATACTTGTGAAGTACACCCATACGGGGCATTGATGCAGAAGAACATCTTCAAGGGAAAACATAGCAGACGAGGGGATGGAGTACACCAAATTCCCTCGGTAGCCCACAGAACACGACATGAGCTAGTCCTTTTCAACATCATTATCAACCGAGACTTGAAAAAAACCTTTGCCTATAAACCGAAAGTCCCTGACAGTGCATTTGTGCTGATACGCACTTGCAAACCAGCGAGGAAATTTCTCTGCAGAGGGTACCTTTTCCATAAACAAAAGAAAGAAACCACAAGAACGGAGTCGAGAGTATTGGACCTGCAAATAGAGTCCGGGTGAATAGCTACTGGGGCTTTAAAGATCTTTGAAGTCTCGTGATCGAGTGTCCTAATGGCGAGCGTTGAAAAGCTTGAGAGCGTTTTTTACATCAGCAATCAAGAGCTCGTCAATCTTATCATCCCATTTGCCAGCCTTTGCCTTAGCTGCATATGAGTCCTACACCATTGTAGTGGCATAAGTATCAGGCACCACCTCATTGACCTCCATGGAAGAGTCAACTTTCGCCACAGTCTCGATCCTCAAGGGTTTAATGTGGGAAACATTGTCATAGAGGTCGCAGCTTAGAGGGGTGGCAGATCGTCGATGTTCGACGCCCATCCGATGAGAGCCGTACAGAAGTTCACCAGCGTCAAGTAGTTGTCGAGATGCAAGCATCACATGCATTGTTCAAAAACAACCCAGCGTACAGATGCATTGGTCTTGCATTGGCAGCAACAATTTCCAAAAAGACGCGTCTTCTTGATCACCTAGTAGTTACTTGGGTGGGGTCAATCGATGATCAAGAAGACGAGTTCTTGAGGAGACATCTAAATATGAACTTTCGTCATCTTGTAAAACAAGGTGAATGATATTTAATCATTCATAAAGATAAAAAAAGCTAACAAAAAGGAATCCACCGGAAATGATGTGGAGGAAGACTATACGAGATAAAGGAGAGAGAGGGAGAGAGAGAGAGAGGGGGGGGGGGGGGGGGTTGGGAAAAAGGTGAAGATGGTGTGTAAAAAGACTTAAGGAGAGATAGAGAAAGAGAGAAAGTCAACCACATTAAAGTCTGCATTCAAGCCCAATGAAGAAGAGAAGCTACATGTCAACATATTGTCCAATAGGAAAAATGCACTTCCAAAAATTCTAAAAATGCCTAATTTTTGCTTTGCCCAAATTGCATCGTTGCTAAGGCTACCCCTAGGGGATAGGCCAAAAACGCGTCCACTCTTGTTTTTGGCTTGCCCCTAATGGGTAAGCATTTGGCCTCGAAAGGGAAAAATCAAGTATTTAGTTATTTTTTATGTTCACTTTATTTTGGGATGCATTGATTAGAGGAGCATGTGAGTATCCCATGAAATTCTCCAACTTTTCTCTCTCTCTCTCTCTTTCTCTTTGCTCTTCTTCTTCTTAATCCCTTGAAATCCTCCACTTTTTTCTTCCCCCTTGTTTCTCTCTCTTTTCTTCTTCTTCTTCTTCTTCTTCTCCTCTCTCTCTCTCTCTCTCTCTCTCTCTCTCTCTCTCTCTCACACACACACACACACGTACATACACACGCATGCACACGCGCACGTGCACACGCATGCACACACGCACGCACACAGAGCTTGCAATTCATGCTTGCCATCACACATAGCTTGCAATTCACGCTCGCCATTGAGGGCAGGTCACATGAATGAAATTCATCTTGTTAATAATTAGTATTGCTATTAAGACTAACTTTGGTATGGTGGTGACTAGGACACTCTTGCGCATTTGGTGACCACAGCAGCGTGGGTTCTACAATGCCTTCCCTTAATCATTTGTAGGAAAAACCTTTATATTCACATTTACATGCATAGGAAATCAAAATTCAGCCTGTTCAAGCAGATCTTTTATTGAACTACTCTTTTCTACTTCGCAGTCTGCCTTTCAAGCACAAGGATTTGACTCAGAATCAGCAGGATTTGAATCTTTTATGGAAAAACGTGAATCGATTGGTTGAGACTTCTTCTTTGCTTGACATATGGAGGGAGTATAAGGCTACAAGGAATCATGAATTTTGGATGGATGACCAAAATAACAAGAAAATAAGAGAGAATGATTGTTTAGTGGAGAAAGATGATAGTACGGTGAAGAAAGAAACAGTAACAGATTCAGGTTTCTTGAAAAGCATGTATTAGAGCTTAAAATGTTAGGGTTTGTACAAATGAAACCTTTTTGAGCATCGTACGACTATGTTTGGATTCTCGATTTGTACAAACTTAATGTGGTCTCTGATTCAATACTTCTTTAAAAGGTATATTCGCTAATGGGAAATCATTACAGCGATACTAAATTTAAAGGCCCCTCCATCGCATTGTATTTTGGAGATTTTGATCTATGGGTCTCCAGTGTAGAAAAGTAGCCAGACATTATTAGAACCCAATTGACAATCGCAAACCTCATTTTCTTATTAAGAAATGGGCCTCTAGCATTAATGCAAACTAAGATGATTGAATTCTCAAGAGAAGAACATTGATAATGGCTATCATATTCTAAAGATCTTTTGTATGATCGTTCAACTACCCTTCAATGTCCAATAGAGCATGAACCCAACAATAGAAACCCTATCAATGAAAATTAGTCTTTATGTAGATGAGAAAAAGCTTTATCCCTCAAGATTTAATGAAATCTCTTGACTCAATGCATGGACATCAGAGAACCTTGTGGCTTTAATAAATAGGCCCTTATTTGCCAAGTCATTAACTTGGCTCCCTTAGTTCTATATAATTTATCACTTTCTCAAGTTGAACTTGGTCTTCGTCCATAGGAGCAATAGAGTTTTGATCACAATAACCCATCTGATCATCATAGATTATAGTGGCATTTTTGCGAAATCGTACTTTCATTCATCCTTTTTTTCACCTCTTGCCAAGAACTAAACTCCCACCACCCAAGCTTTGGCTCATTTGATAGATTCTCCATAAATTCGTCATGAATGCCGGCGTTAACGTGGACTCTTGATCTTGTAGTGCAAAGTTGACCCTAAGAGTCTTGGATGGAAAAGGAATCAGCTTGTGTTTCATTGAAAAGTCAAAGCACACTTACCCTAAAACCAGTTATCAATTTATCGTTTGATTAAAGAATCAAACATCCTCAAAAGAAGCATCCAAGAATAGCTTAATTTGTGTGAAAGGTTCAACCACTCCATGGCAGAAAATCTCCTAGATATGAGATTGCCGATTGGGTGGTAAAATGCCTAGGCAATTAATGCATTCAACTTTAACTAGACACAATGTTTAAAGTAGATAATGAAGAACCATGTACATGATGTTTAGGGTAGAAAATGATCGAACTATATTCACCTGTATATTCATTAATCCTTCAATACATCATGTTTAGACCTACCAGAAATTACAGATCTACCCCATGTATGTGAAGCTTGCATGATGGGCAAGCAGCATCGGCAGCCATTTCCTAAAGAGGCCAGTAGGGCAAAGGCTCCTCTAGAGCTCGTTCACACGGACCTCTACGAAAAGATGGAGATGGAAGCTTTGGGTGGTTCCTACTACGTCATGATGCTGATCAACGACTATAGTGGAAGGATATGGATATACTTTCTAAAGACTAAAGATGAGGCTTTTAGTAAGTTCAAAGAATGGCATGTAATGGTCAAGAAAGAAATGGGGAGGAAGGTGAAGAAGTTGAGATTAGACAGAGGTGGAGAGTTCACAGCAAGTGAATTCGAAAGTTACTACAAAAGTCACGGGATCAAGAGGTAGAAACCCCCACCACATACATCACAGGAAAATGGAGTAGCAGAGCACAAGATGTGTGTCATCTGCGAAATGGGTAGGAGTACGATGAAAGGGAAAGATTTGCCAAAGACTTTCTGGGCTAAAGCATGTAACACGGTAGTTTACATTTTGGTCTTGTCAATTATCATCCCTTGGCTCTATCGGCTCTGTCACTCTCTTCCTCTCAACCTTAGCTCTACACATCCGAATTCAATGGTCCCGTTGTTGCAACTACTTCTCGAGCTCTCTCTGCTTTCTCTAACCCTTTGGCCCACGTCAGAGCTCTCCTCTACAAAGTTTCGTGGTCACTCCTTTGCATCCCCCAGGCTTTTTCGCCCAGAATCTGAGCTCTTCCTCGCTTAGAGTTCCATCCACACCTTTCAACCTTTTCTTTGTAGATCAAAGCTTGCCATGGCATCGGATCCCTTATTCAATCAACATGCAGCTAGAAATTTAGTGCTCCCAAGGTATTTTGCAATGCAGGGGTCGGGCTCATAGACTCCCTTAGCTATAAGGAACCACATGGCTGCCCATACTCTCCCCTTCAAATGTTCTACAATATTAGAGTTTTAGAGAAATACAGTTTTAGAGAACCTTCTTTTCAAGAAGAGTGGTGTGTGAGTGCATGCATCCTCATTTGTGTGTGTGTACATACATGCATACATATGTACATACATACACACAGAGTTTAGATTATATATAAGATATTTATTTATATTTTAATATTTCCTAATTTTTGTGTGTGTGTGTGTGTGTATTATAAGATATAATATATTAGTATATTACATTATATAGATGATATAATGTACTATATATAAAAAATATAATCTCTCTCTCTCTCTCTCTCTCTCTCTCTCTCTCTCTCTCTCTCTCTCTCTCTCCCCCCCCTCTCCCTCTCCCTCTCCCTCTCTCTCTCTCTCTCTTTATCTCTCTCTCTCTCTCTCTCTCTCTCTCTCTCTCTCTCTCGGCTCTCTCTCTCTCTCTCTCTCTCTCTCTCTCGGCTTGCCCTCTCTTGATCATGTCATTTTGCTGTTGGCTACTCCATGCGTGACACGTGGTAATTTATCCAAAGCTCCACAACACCCCACAACCCACCGTGAGCCGCCACCGGGGCCTGTGTTGTAAGTCTCTAGTCTGCACTCTACAACATGTGCTCCTAGCCTACAACCAGACCACATCAGCTCATTCGTGCTATCCTCGTTGAACGTAATCCGTGCGCAATGTGATGTGTCATCTCCTCCTGCATGTGTTAGGCTCTCCAAGCTTTGCTCTACCCTTTGGCCTCTACCATTGTCGTCGTCATGCCATCCTTCCACGTGTCATCGAGCTTTGAGCATTGTAAGCCCTCGTGCGTCAAGAAATAAATGTTTGTTGTTGCAAAACAATAAATTTGAAAAACATCATGAAATAAATAGAGAGAAAAAAAAAATTTAATTGAAAAATTTTAGAAATTTTTATGAAATACTTAAGAGGAAAAAAGGAAAGTTAAAGAAAATACAAAGAAAATTAAGGAGAAAATAAGGAAAACTTAATTAAAAAACCAAAGAGAGAGAGAGAGAGAGAGAGAGAGAGAGAGAAAGAGTTAAATTAGGGAGAAATGAAGGGGAGAATAAGGGAGTTTGAGGGAAAAGAAATTAGGGAAATTAAGGGGGGTTGTCGAGGGGAGCTCTCATGATTGAGCAAGTGGTAAAACCAATGGAGGAAGGGATAGTAAGTGTGTGTGTGTGTGTGTGTGTGTGTGTGTGTGTGTGTGTGTTTGTGTGTGCGCGCACGCTTGTGTGCATGCATGTATGTATTTGTTCCCTAATAAGCTACTATCCTATCTACTTCAAACCATCCTTAGCTATATAATCCCAATCATGTACAATCTTAAGAGTTGTTGAAGCGTATCATCCTTGCATATTTTCTTTTCTTGCATTGTGTAGGTGTAGTTATGTTTTCACTAGCAAAAGAGACCAAGCATATATGCATAAGTAATGGCATACGTCGGAGATATTTGCTATATTAATATTAGAAAAGAAGATGTAACTATTCATGGGGTCCATTTTCTCTAGTTGTGGTCTTTGTTTCAATGACAAAGTGCATTCCTTTCCCATGCTTGTGTTGATTATGAAAATTTTCTTGTGTTACTTGAAAGAGCAAGGAAAGGCACAAGTAAACACCTAGTTGTTGATTATGTGTTTTGTGTTCAGTATTGTATTGCCCACCTTAAGGATGAGCTCATTGGTAGGTGCATTTATTTGCAAGCTATTTGTGAAAGTGGTCTCAAGTACTTTGGTTGTTTCTTTGTCAACTTTCCTGATATATGAAGTGTAATAAGTTGTTGCTCTGTGAGGGTTCAAGATCAATTGCATGTCAATGTTGGCTCCCCATGGTTTCAACAATGTGTCAGGTTGAAGTTGTTAGTATAAATGTCTTTTGGGTCCTTCTTCAAGAGCAATGCAGGTCGTAAGTTGGCATGTAGGGCTAAAATGTATTCATCTTCAAACATCCCAAGCTATTGGAAGAAGAAGTTAAATTCTAGCTATGTTATTGAAGGTTTTGACATGATGGAAGAGATGTTTGCAAATGTTTTTTTTCATGGAGTCATTGATAATGTTGTCCTCCATGAGGGGTAGAGAGCCTATGTCTTGTGGATAGGTGGGTGTGGATAGCCAACCAACTTGCAACCTTTTCCTTTTTTCTTGCAAGTTTTCATATGTCAGTCCAGTTGCAAGTCTCTACATTAGAGCTCAAGCAATGGGACATCTGATGTTATATAGTGGTTGATGAATTATTCCATGTCTTGGTTTGTTGAAACACCATAAATGGTGCACATTCCACCCAAAGCAACCTATTGCCATCTGTTTTGAAACTCAGCAACAATAAAGAAGTAGTCTTGAATTTTTCCTAACATGGTAGGTTACTTCTTCAAGAGATTTTTAATCAATCCTTGTAGTCGCTGAAGTGGAAAGAGTATTAAAGTCACAAAAACCAATGTTGGATTCTAAAAGTTTTCCTGCGGCTATGTCCTCAAGTGCATCTTTGACTAAAGAGTTCTTCTCCTCATTTGAGCCTTTTGCATTTGAACCCAAGTGGAGAACAACACTTGACGTACCATGAACTTCATTGTTTTGAAGAAAAAATTGTATATTGAGATAGTAAAGCATCTATCCCTACTCGGGGGGTCCATCTTACATAAGCTAGCTATACAATGTGCGTTCAAAAGGTATTTAAAAAACCCCTCTGTAACCACATTTTATATATTTTATATACCCCTGTTGTGAATTTTTGGATCAATAATTATATCCCTTCAATAAATTTAAAATTTGAGAAGCCTATATTTTTTGCCCTCCTCTTGTACATTTCAGTGTAAGTTGAAACAGATGCTACTTATGAGAAATTGTATTGTATAATTGAATAAAACCCTTTAATTTGTATGTCGTGGAGATGCATGCCTTACACCCATACTAATACCTAATAGAATGTATTTTCAACTTTTGATCTTTTCAATTTTCAAAATCTCATATATTTACTCCACCTTATCTAATTTTGTTTCCCTTGCACGCTCCCAAACCGTCACTAGCTATTAGAGATTTGCATGAAGTAACGTGAATTGAACTATGAACAAAATGGCACAGACTTATAAGAAGATGACCCAAACTTTAATCTTATGTTGATCTAATGGGAGTTTTTATATTAAATATGATGCATGTAGTAGCATTATGTTGATTTAGTGTAAGTGTTAATATTCAATATGATGCATGCACTAGCATCATGTTGCCTATATGCCACTTTCTATATTAGGAAAAGATAGTGCGTATCATCTCATCATAAAGGCATCCAACTTAATCATGTTAAGTGCACAAAGTTATTAAGCTTATTATCACTCAATCCATACCTTTTTCTCAATTTATGTTGCTTTACTTTTCTTTAATTTATATATTTATGTATTTGCATCACTTTTTTAAAATTTTTAGAATATCCTAAATTTCAAACCATATGGTAGATGCATATGATATAAAAGAAAAATTTATGGAACGATGAAATATTATAGCTTCTTTATTGAATTCAGATCTTAATTATTAATGCATCTAACAATTTTTTAGTTTGAAAAGCACCCTTTATTCCATTTCTACTATATTTCAATTCAAACTTTTGAAAGACCCATGCTTCCCCTCACAATTTTAGAATGATGAAATATTATAGCCTCTTTATTGAATTCAGATCTTAATTCTTAATGCATCTGACAATTTTTCAGTTTGGAAAGCACCCTTTATTCCATTTCTACTATATTTCAATTCAAACTTTTGAAGGACCCATGCTTCCCCTCACAATTTTGAGACCATATGTAAAAATAATAATGAGCTATTTTGACATATCTAATTGGAATGGGTGGATCTTTAAAGGAAGCCATACACCACCTGTACATTGAATGCATAGTTTCTTGGATATAGTCTATTCTTCCTTTAGTAGTCCTTTAGAGTTTTACAATCCATCTTTTGCTGCACAATATGGAATTTCACACGAAGGTTTAGTTAGAGATTTGAGATGTTTCAAGCTTCGATGAGATCCATATCACTTGCACTGATTGCACAATTTGGTAGATAAACTATATTTTGTAGATGCTCAATTTAATATCAGAGGAATGAAGGCAAATCCCTAGGTCTTGATTCTTGTATGGTTTGATTCTTGTGAGCATTCTACCAGGGGAATTGCAGACCGTGTAAAGAGACCGGAGTGCTCCAAAGGCTAAATTGCTTACATAATATGCATTGCATGACTTGATTCTTGTGAGCATTCTTCTAGGGGAATTGCAGATCATGTCAAGAGACCGGAGTTCTCTTGAGGCTACAAGATTACATACGTAACTTAATTGTATCAGCATTCTGCCAAGGGAATTGCAAACCATGTCAAGAGACCGGAGTGCTCCCGAGGCTAGGTTGCTTACATACTATACGTTGCATGACTTGATTCTTGTGAGCATTCTGCCAGGGAAATTGCAAACCGTGTCAAGGGACCGGAGTGCTCCCGAGGCTAGATTACTTACATACTATACATTGCACAACTTGATTCTCTAAGCATTCTGCCAGGGGAATTGTAGACCGTGTCAAGAGATTGGAGTGCTCCCGAGACTAGATTGCTTACATACCATACATTGCACAACTTGATTCTCTAAGCATTCTACCAAGGAAATTGCAGACCGTGTCAAGAGACCGGAGTGCTCCTGAGGCTAGATTGCTTACATACTATACATTGCACGACTTAATTCTATAAGCATTCTACCAAGAAAATTGAAGACCGTGTCAAGAGACCAGAGTGCTCCCGAGGCTAGATTGCTTAATACTATACATTGCACGACTTGATTCTCTAAACATTCTACCAGGGAAATTACAGACTGTGTCAAGAGACCAGAGTGCTCCCGAGGCTAGATTACTTACATACGTAACTTGATTGTCTAAGCATTCTGCTAGGGGTATTACAGATTGTGTCAAAAGACCAGAGTGCTCCCGAGGCCAAATTGCTTACATACTAAGACTGGATTCTCAAAGTTATGGATTTCAAAGTTATGAGCTAAGACAACAAAGGAGTAAAATTTAAATACAATTTCTTACAGTGTTTAAATAGTTATTCAAACATCACAGATATGCATAATCATAAAGTAAATATGAACTTAGACCTTCTCATTTAAATAATGACTTTGCAATTACAAACCAATAAATATTTGACTAGAAAGACATTCAAGGACTTATACCGACTCAACTTAGCTCTTAAATTTTGACCTATAAGGCTATATCATTTTCAATAAAAATGTTAAATCCTCTTAAACAATAAAAATATTATATGTGGGTGTATGTGTATGTGTACACTCACACATACTTTTTTTTAAATGAAACCACAATATTTATATTAGAAAAAAGATTTTAAAATGAGAATAGTCTCAACAAAACACTAAAGCACTGGGAGAACACCTCTAGAGAAGAGACATCCAAGTCATTCTCATGACAAGCAACACACACACACTCACACACGAGAATAAAACCGAACGACTCAAATAGATAATTAATGATGGGAAAGAACATGCTAGCTACATGTCCATGTGACAACACTTAGAAGAATATAGAAGAAGCATATAGAAACATAGGCATAGAGATCCAAAAATGTAGAAGTAGAATGGCATAGAAGCATAAACCTAGGCAAACATAGCATGAGCATAGCATTAACATACTCATTAACATAAGCATAATGACATAGAAGCATAAATTAAATTTTTAAAGTTATGAGAGAGAGAGAGAGAGAGAGAAACATAGAATCATGAACATAAATAGGCATAAACATAGAATCATAAACATACATAGGCATATATATAGGCATAAACATAGAAATAGGCATATAGGCATATATAGGCATGAATCATAAACATAGACATACATATGGTTATATGAATAGGCATAAACATAGAATCATAAACATAAATAGGCATATATATAGGAATAAACATAGACTCATAAACATAAATAGGCATATAGGCATATATAGGCATGAATCATACAAAGTGGAATATCATACCATAAGTGAATGAAAGAAATACATAAAAGTGAAACTGCCATACCATAAGCAAATAAAAGAAATACTGAGGAAATACTGCCATACCATATAGACAAGGCTATTCCAATGTTTCTTTATGTCTAGCTTTGAGAGAGAAATGAGGTACTTCCAATTTAAATACATCTTAAACCCAATGAAGCATAGAAGCATAAACAATGGCATTCACATAGGTATAGACTAAAGAAACATAGGCACAAAGAAGCACATGCATAATTTCCATAGAAGCATAAAGATATGGAAGCATATAGATATGGAAGCATAAAGATATGAAAGCATACAGATATGGAACATAAAGCATAAATAGCATAGAAGCATATAGAAACATAGGCAAGCATAAACATAGGCATTCATCAATGGCATACGAGCATAATTTCCTACGAAGCATAAACTAACCACATAGTTCTACACAAACCAAACTAGACTTTGTGATAGGCTCCCACTGATTCAGGCTTCCTCATTAAGATGGAACTGATGTCCATAACAAACAGGACAAATTAGTAGATTGCAGGGACAGGGGCCCATTAAATTTTTCTCTAAAGAGCGACAAGAAAATCAACATTTTTTTAAAGATCACATGTTCCATTTATCTAAACCAGCTTGGCCACTGAGCGATTCACAAAAGCAGAAGAGAGCCAGAGGCATAGTCCAACAAGTCACTGACAAAATGTTTCTTAATGTGCTCCCTACCCACTGTGCAACTGCAAACATAGGCTGGTGCTGCAGCACTTGCATATTGATACCAGCCTAAGATAAACCTTGGATAAGCTCACAATCACATACACTAGGGTCAAGCCCAACATGTAGTCACACATGGCTGCCTTGTCACAGCAGGTTGTAGGCATAGCAAGAAAATCAAAGCACCTAGGGATACTTTCAAGGAGGTTTATGGGGCCAACCAGTGCAGAAGGGTGCACGATAGTAG
The DNA here is from genome assembly GCF_047967505.1 of Dipteris shenzhenensis. NCBI lineage: Eukaryota > Viridiplantae > Streptophyta > Polypodiopsida > Gleicheniales > Dipteridaceae > Dipteris > Dipteris shenzhenensis. Next base: position 2,353,766 of record NC_141614.1, on the reverse strand, counting down.
CAAGGTAATCAATAGGAATAAATAGAGCCCAGGAGTTGGAGCACTAGGTTGGCTGACCTGGCTGCTAGTTAGCTGCGTACAGACTCGGTCGGCCCACCCTGGTCTGTGAGGCCTACAGACTAGGAAATCAGCCAGGTTTTTGGGGGGCATACAGTCCTATAAATAGCCTTGTGGGGGCCAGTTTACAACACTAAATATAGGAGTAGAACTCCAAGCAATCTAGAGTACACCTAGGTGCATACCTACACCTGAAGCAGAGCATAAGAAGGTGCACAAGAGCGAGCTCTATCAATAGTGAACTCAAGAGCAGAACTTTGCAGGAGAGCTATACCTTTGAGTAGCTACTGAAGCCTACCACAAAGGCATGTGGCGTGAATTCCCCATTCATCATCACAAAGATGTCAAGTTGACTAATTCTCCAACTTGGGATGGTAGATAGGAGAAGGACTTTGTGGTAAGATCAGAGGACCACACCATTGGTGGGACTGTGGATCTATCTCTCTTGTATTGTGTCCATAGTTGTGGACGGAAATATATTATATGGTGGTTTCTCTATCTAGTTTGGTTCATTGTCTATTGATGAGTCTGCACACCTATTGAATGCACATAAGTAAAGAAGTTTGTGATTCCACACCCACACCGCACACTGTGTGAGCTCCTGGGCATTACTATAAGTCTTCCGCTGTGCGTACCCTCTGTTGGGTATTTTCTAACAGAGAGGGCAAACTAGATTTCACATATGATAGATACAAGCAAAGAGCTAAGGCATCCGGTACAGGATTCAATATCCGATTGCGAAGGAAGAAGCCTAGAACCACTAGTCAAATAACCATTGTCATACGGTATGGATTGATCCGAGCAGACGAAATTGGAACTTTTTGAGATAATGGATGCCTTACCTCATCCATCCTAAAGAAAATAAGACATGGCAGATAATTGATTGGTATTCATAGTAGAGATATCAGTTGACATAGATGCAAAGTGAAGTCTCAACCACTATAGAGGCTACTCATTCATTGCTTGAACACTAACAACAGAATTGCTTACATAAGGTAATGAACCGAATTCTATAGACTTACATAGGCAGATCAGGATGCTCTCAATTGTCCCCATCATCTTCCCCTTTGCCTCTAGCTTGGCATCCATCAATCTTCATCACGTATAGCTTTCCTTACCTGGACTTCTAGTTCTCCACTCTATCCTTCCAAGTGACGCCATATGTTGCTGCCAAGTCATTGATTGGATTCAATCGTTGTGGTTATACTTTGAATTATAACAAGAATTGTGCTTTTTGTTGGATAGGCACCGAATTGAGAAGTGTGTATGCCCATACAAGGCCCGAACCTAGGACATTTTACTCTAAATAAGGAAGAGAATGAATTCATTTCGCCTCACCTCCACGCTTAGGCATAAAAAGGGGGGCCACTTTAAGGCGGGTCATCTTGATAACTCAAGTGAAGGCTCAGGACTATGGGGGGGAAGTTGTTTGCCAGCTTCGGGGTTTCAGATCATGCCCCTCTAATGTGAGCCTTTTCCATTCCCTTGCCTATTGGGAGGTCCCTGGATGTGCCATTTAAATTTTTTAATATTGGCTATAGATAAGGAATTTTGTCGACAAATTAGAGCTATGTCAAAGGAAAGCACACCAAATGTGGTGGACCAATGCACTAGATGTGATGTTGGGATACAAGGTATCCATGTTTTTGCTAAGTGATGGGCCAAGCAAGAAAGAGACAGATTTGGCAAGGATAATTATATGTTGTCTGTAATTCAGCAAAGTCTAAATATGCATGTAATGGTTGCTGATCCCAAGGATGCATATTTTTCTACCCTATTGGTGGAGTGTGAGTTGTCCATTAAGGATTTGGAGTTGGCTAAGGTTGAAAGGTCTAGAATTGTAGTAGATAGCTATGGCTAAATATGGTAGATTGTCCCTCAAAAATGTTTTTTAAGGCAACCAAAAGAAAGCATATTCGGGAGGAATTGATTGATAAAGTTCAGGATGGGAATGGAAAACTGGTTACTGGATTCTGGCAGGTTGTTGCTGAGAGTTGGTGATTGGAGGCCTATCACTATGCTTAATGTCTCCTATAAATTAATTGCTACATTGTTGGCTATCATGGTGCAAATTTTATGCATGCAATTAGAGGATGGAAAGAAAACGGCTTCATTAAGGGCTGTGACATTCTAGAAAATATACTTAACGTGTCTTCAGTGCTTGATTTTATGGATTAAATTAAAGCTTCAATTACCACCAGAATGAAAAGAGCACGGGAGAGGAGAGGAAGGCACACACTTCTCTTAGCTATGATAGCAAAGGCCGGGCATACTCATGTAAAGACTAGCCACAACCGAATATCTCAAAATTGCCTACGTTAAAGGCACACACTTCTCTTAGCTACGAGAGCAAAGGCCAAACATACTCACATAAAGACCAGCCACAACCTAATACCTCAAAATTGCCTACATTATGACCACCTAACTAGCAGTACTATCGACTTTAACCCATACCTCTAAAAATAATCAAATCATTTAATACACCTTAGACAAACTAATGCCCTCCTCCCCACCTCTAGAATTTGATCCCGTAGGTGGTTGGATCTCCTCCTTAGAAAAGGGACAGCCAGGCCAGCATATTGCATTGGTACTAGGTAGTCAAAAAAAGTACATAGTATCCAACCAACCCTTTGAACATCTCCTCTATCCAGGTCACTCACTGTGCATCATGAATGGCTTCTTCACTAACTGATGTGTTGAGCTCATTCCAAAACACATCGAGGATATGCCAAAAGTCAATGACTAAGTTACCATCACGGTTCATCACTCTATCAATTTGATAGCTCTCCTACTTCCTTCTAACAGATTGGAAGAAAGTTCAAGAAACATTTGAAGGAGAAGTGCCCCACCTATAGCAAATGATTTCTGCATCTTACCCTTGCCCACTCAGCTTCCTCGATGTCTCTTGCCTGCATGCAATTCCCTCTCCAATCGAACAAACACTCCAATCTTTAAGCAATCTATCTTCATTTTTTGCTTCAACTACTTTTATGGTAATTTGGCATGAGTCATTGTGCAAATTGTTCGCTAGGGAGCTTGGCACATAGGCAGGGAAAGCACAATGGAAAGCATGGAGGCTATGTAACAGGAGACGGAGCCACGATGATGGTTATGATGACCATTTCATTCCCCATTTTCCCCATATCCCCCACACATTGATCGAATGGATGACACATGGCTAGCCCCTCAATTGACAACTCAATCCTTAAAATAAGGAAGATAAGATGTTTTATTATCAAGTTATTCAATTTGATTTACAATTATTGAGACCTTTGCATGAGTTGCAATGCCTCTCCAATGCCTACATGATCAAAACTTTTGCAATGTAAATATTTTCTTTTAATAATTTTTTTTCTCTTTTACAAAAGAAAATAATCCATGATGGGGTATATTTTAATGAGAACTTTGCACAATGTCTACATGATTAAACCAAGGATGAGAAGATATAGTTGCATTTGTGTGAAGTCGTATGATATGGTCCATAGAAGGATGATGGATTGTTGCAAGACGACCATACTACAGAATAATAATTGTTTATCTAAACTCTATAGGTCACAGATGTGAAGGATATGCATTCATATAGGCATATAGAAGGATAGGCATTCATTAAATAGGCATAAAGCATATGCTAGCATTCACATATAGCATAAACATACATCATAATGTATATAGAAATGTAGAAGCATAGACATAGGCATACACATGCAAAGGCATATAGAAACATAGAAGCATAAACATAGGAATTCACACAGGCATACATAAACATAGGCATATAGCTTAAAGTATTTACATGAGATTTACATAAAGCAACTTGGTGCCTGCTAGGTCAACCGTAGAAATAGCCTACTAGGTCTCTGTATCTATATCAACTTTCCATGTAATATTAACAATAACATCCAATTGGCTATCTATCCAAGAGTATTCTAATATGAGTAGAAATAGCTTATTCGCGATGCATGTAGGAATTCTCATTCGGGCCGCAATTCAATTCTTGAAGCCACAGAGCTTGAGGTCTTTGATTCTTCACTACAATTATAAAACCTTTGTGTTTTCCTACCCAAACCCTTGCTCCTCTCTTCACCCCGAGTAGTGAGCAAAGACTTTATAGGCATATCTAAAAAATTAAATCTTTTCTCCATCCTTGACCAAATGGACCTGGCAGCTTCTTTGATTCTCTTCGCGAAGGTTTTAGCCGATGGGGTGGCATGGAGGGCCCCACCTTCCACACACCAATGACTTCATGATAATCTTCCTATGGGTCTGGTTGATATTTTTAGTCGAGGAGGAATTTATTATGGTTGGAATCGGTAAGTTCTTGATCACCATGCAAGATGATCTATGGAGTGTTTGGAACTTGAGGAGAACTTGAGAGACTAATCTGGCTGAATCCAATACCAATATTTACTTATGATGACTGTGAGGGCTATTCAGCACATTAAAACTTTGAGCTACCCATTAACAAATTGTGAATGCTCTTACACCATCCTAGATGAAAGAATATTTAAAAAATAACTTTGAATTTGGATATGAGAATAAACACACCCTACCTATTAATTTAAAAACGGTATATAAAATTACCCCTGCTATAAATATATTTCTGTAAGTCTTGAGAATTAAAATACCCCTCATTTTGAACTCTCATAGTATATATACATTTCCTAGATGGACCCCCCGAGTATCCCTATTAGTGAGCTCCCAACAAGCAACAACTTGGTAGGTAATGTATGTGCTCAGTAGAGTACTAGAGTGCATGGTAATGAGTGATTACAACCATGTCTGCCATGGCTACGATTCCACCGGGATGGTAGTTAAAATTACCAGCCCACCGCAGTGGCCTGCCCACCCACCACCGGGCTTAAGCATGCATGATCACTATGAGTGCAATAGAAATTACCAGTCACTGAGCTCGCATGCTCAATGAGAACTAGAGTGCATGGTAATGCATGATTAGAGGTGATTAGGCTTCATGATTTACTTTTGTGGGAATTACTACCCAGTGGTGGTGGCTCTCAATAGCCATGTCTATCATGGGTCTATGATTCCACCATGCTGGGGCAGTTAAAATTTCTAGCCACCGCTCACCCACCACTGGGCTTAAGCATTTATCATCACTACAAGTGCAGTAAAAATTACCAGCAGTCACACCGGGCTCACATGCTTAGTAGAGCACTAGAGTGCATGGTAATGAGTGATTAGAGCTTCATGATTTACCTTTGTGGGAATTATTACCCGGTGGTGGTGGCTCTCATCAGCCATGTCAGTATGGTAATCTTTTTAAGGTGCAAATATGTGTTACAAGGACCTATTTTTTTATTTTGAATTTGTAGCAGTACATCCCCCTAACATTGAAAAATGGAAATTTTGATAGTTGTTGAGTAAAGAAGAGGGGTGAAAAGGAAGAGGGCAAGGCCATGATTAAACTAAGGGATAAAAGGGGAGGGGAGAAGTTTAAATCAAAGAAGCTACATGAGATTGGGGAGGGGGGAGATGGACCACTTATGGAGGGGGCATTAAAGAGAAAGGGACATGCCAAAGGGAGAAGGAGAGGAGGGACCATTTATAATATATAGTTATCTTTAGAGATGTTATACTACTCTATAGCTTAGTGGTAGAGCTCGCGTGTAATACAAGATGATGGGTTTGAATCACTTCTTGAATTTCACATATAATGTGCACCCCTCTTAGACATAGGCTTAAAAGATTAGCCTATGCATAAAATAAATTAACCCATGGACAAACATAGGTTAATTAGCTTCCATGGACTAAAATAAATAGGAATAAAGCTGAGTTGAGCGAGTATGTCCCCATAATATTGAAAGTTTATTATAGGATCCTTGCAGAAATAGCTGTTACCCTTTTTAATTTCCTCTCTAGATTAGAAACTATGTACTCCCCTTATGGCTCTATTTAGATGTGATTTAAAGGATGTTTTTTGCACTTTGACAATGAAGAAGAAAATTTATGAACCTCTACTTTTTGTCATGGACCCATCATCCCTAGGCCGAATATGTCAAGCAAACAAAGGTGATTAGTTGCAATGGGTATAAGCTATGGTAGCCCTATGGTAGCCCATACTATTGCATGAACTAAGTAGTTATTTCTAAAATTTTGGTCATTAATGCAACTCGATGATGGTGTGCCTTGGGTCCTTTTGTAGATATTTCTGCACCTGTGGTTGAACAATGGGAATCATAAGTTGGTAGGACCTATACTAAATGGTAGGACCTATATTGAAATGGACCTTTGGAAATATTGTTTGAATAGTAATAGTGTGAATCTAGAGTCTTTTGTTATTGTTGGATTATATTAGGAATAGAGTAAGGATTTTTGACCTTGTGATGTGGCAATATGTTTGATAAGGCATTGTTGTTGATATCTATAGGGTGTAACCCTAATCATGAAGCAGACGCCATGTGGTGGGTGAGCAGGTTACTCTGGTGGTTGGTAATTTATTGGATTGAGCAAGAAAAAGTAAGAAACAAAACTCTAGAGTAAATCCTAGAAATCACTGCAACAGACTGGCCTAAAGAGCTGGGAGATGCTTGCTATAAAGAGGTTGATAAGATAGTTGGGAGTTTGGAATTTCCTTGAGCTATGCAAAATGTTGTATTTTGAAAAAGTAAAAATCTTACAAACATTTATTGGACTTGTGGACTTTCTCATGGTGCTCATAATACCTAATTTTGTGTCGACCTGCTTCCATGTTAGTACTTAAATGTTTTAAGTAGCCTAGTGGTTGAAATCTAAAGGGGACTATTTTAGTATAGCGCTGAGTAACAAATTTTAGGATAGCATGGCAGTAGTGTAAGGATAGCATGGTAGTACTACAGGATAAGTGATCGCTAGTGCAGTGGTTGGTTGCACTAGGATATTAACAGCCACCAGCGTGGTTGTTTGCTTCTATTATTACAAGATGAATGGATTTATGGATGTGTGGATTCGTTATGGAGAACCAACATGGTGGTTGTTGGGAAACCAGCGCGGTGGTTGTTATTGTTGGATTATATTAGGAATATAGATTTTTGACCTTGTGATGTGGCAATATGTTTGATAAGGCGTTGTTGTTGATATCTATAGGGTGTAACCCTAATCATGAAGCATACGCCATGTGGTGGGTGAGCAGGCCACTTCGGTGGTTGGTAATTGATTAGATTGAGCAAGAAAAAGTAAGAAACAAAACTCTAGAGCAAATCCTAGAAATCACTGCAGCAGACTGGCCTAAAGAGCTGAGAGATGCTTGCTATAGAGAGGTTGATAAGATAGTTGGGAGTTTGGAATTTCCTTGAGCTGCAAATTGTCGTTGTATTTTGAAAAAGTAAAAATCTTACAAACATTTCTTTGACTTGTGGACTTTCTCCATGCTTCCATGTTAGTACTTAAATGTTTTAAGTAGCCTGGTGGTTGAAATCTAAAGGGGACTGTTTTAGTATAGCGTTGTGCAACAAATTTTAGGATAGCATGGCAGTAGTGTAAGGATAGCATGGTAGTAGTGCAGGATAAGTGATTACTAGCACGGTGGTTTGGTGCACTAGGATATTAACAGCCACCAGCGTGGTCATTTGCTTCTATTATTACAAGATGAATGGATTTATGGATGTGTGTATTCGTTATGGGAAACCAACGCAGTGGTTGTTGGGATATACTAAAAACAAGAATTCAATTTACCGTTTGGGATTTATAAAAATAATTTAATAAAACTAGTGCAGTGGTTGTTGAGATATACTAAAAACAAGCATGGGATTTACCATTTGGGATTTACAAAACCAATTTAATAAAACCAACAAGGTGTTTGTGTGGGACATACTAAAAAGAAGCATAGTCTCAAATACATTTTTCACTTTCCAGGACGAGTGGAATATTGTTTCCTTGCAATGAGACTACATTTTCTTAGTACTATCTCAGTCGTCCTTGTCCACTGCTCCAAGACACCCAAGATGTGCTCATGTGTGTCTAAATCCAATTTTGAGACACTCTTGCCCTTCTTTCATTGTGGCACAAGTTGCATCTGGAACTTAATAGCTCTTACTAGATGAGAGTACACAAATGTTTATGGACTCTTATGTAGCAGTTCGTAATTACAGCCTCTCTTGGAGGTTTTTTTGTACCAAAAAGCTCCGACTACTACATCCCACTTCTCATAGGTTGTTCCCGAATTATCCTTAAATGTATCCTCAACCTTGTGCTTAGGTTTTGTGCACTACAACAGAAAGTATGGGTCATCTCCTCATTCTCCCTAGATGCAGCAACAATTGCAAAGTTATCCCCCTCTTCTAGATAGTCCATGAGGTCATCAAAACTCTCCCCAAACTGTGTCGAGTTGTTTGTCTCTCCATTGTTTGTCACTCCATCTGAACGTAGAGGGAAAACTTGAACTCACCCCCATGTCTTTATAGTTGCAATGTTCTCACAATCGTCATGATCCCCTATGATGCAAGTACTGTAGAAACAAGAAAGTTTTCTTGTTTAATCAATTGGTTGGTTGAAAAGCCCCACATGTTGTGCAGACCACAAACTCCTTTAATTTTCTTGCAATTGTGCCGGCTTCTCCTTTGCACTTCATTCACTTTCACTTCATGGAGCACTCTACATACTACAATACTCTTAAGGCTTTGTTTATTGTATGTTGAATGCACGCATGTGGAGAGGTTGGTTGTAAACCATGTTATAGCATCATGGGCATCATTGAGTTTTTCTTGAGGGCTTGCTAATTGGTGTTTAAACAAAGCTTGCTTAATAATAGCACCGTATTAATCATGTTCACCCTTGCCATGGCTAGACCTAAAGAAATTCCACATCATGTTTAGACCGGTTAGGGATTTGAACCTTGAGATGAAGTAGAATCCACGGGCTAATTTAAATTGAGAGGCAACATCATCTGACCACACCCAATGTTGTTTTATATTTTCTGCATGGGTATTTTCCTTTCGGCCATTCCCAATGCAATAGAAAAGCGTGCTGCACAAATAAGGTGTCATGTTCCCTATCATCTGAAATGTAGAAATGGTATGTGTGTTGCACTGACATGGACTCCTATGAGTCAGCAAGAACAACAAGCATATTGGCATCAAGCGTGGAAGAATCAAGCAAATGACTATACGTGATATGCACAAGAATTGTTATCTACTTGTTGTACCAATGAACACTTTATATCTCATCTTGTTCTTGAAATGAATAATTTTCAGCAAAATCTATGACAAAGACAATAGTGTCACACGGGGAAAATTGGCAAGGCACATCCTTAACTAATTATCCTGCCAGCTAGCTAGTCGTGAAATTGTGAAGCACATATTTTGGGATGGATTGAACCCTATGACCTATAAGCTCCCTTGGTTGAGTGCTCTTATATGACAGTAGCCATCTCTTTTTATCGGATCCTTCAACATTTTATCAAATCTCCTACATTTTAGAGCAACATGGTTGTCTTCCCTCATTTCATTTGGACAAACATTGAATGTCTTCTTCTTCAACTTCAAACTGCAATGCTTGCATGTTCCACGAATGCATTCAATGCAGTGCCACTCACGGTATCCCTTTGGACAAACCACTGGCTTCCACAGAGACCTTAGGCTACAAAACTTGCCCTCCCTTGCAACACATGATGAGGATCTAGGTGGCCTACAGACTATGCATTCATCGGGGAGGCATGGGCATCGATCCCCATGGAGTAATGCTCCAACACAACCGAATCTCAAGTTATTCATAGCTTGCCGGGCCAGGTCAAAGTCTATGTTCCTATTTATTTCCTCTTTCTTTTTCTTCCTAATTTCTTCTTTTCCTACTATCTATTTATTACATTAATCTTTTCTAGCTACTTTCTTCACCCCAACTATTTATTTCACCCTATTCTCCCTTAATTCCCTTAAATCCCCAAACTTTTTTTAATTTCCCTTTTAAAAAAATTTCCTTGTTTTCTAATCCCCCCCCTTCCCTTCCCTTATTTTCTAAATTCCCTTAAATCCCCTATTTTTTCTACTTTTCCCTTAAATCCCCTATTTTTTCTACAAATTAATGGTATTTGTCTATGCTATTGTTTAAATTTTTGAAATTACTTAAACTATCGAAGCTATCTAATCTATCCACCACGTACGCCGCCCTTTCTTTTCCCCTTTCACTCTCCTCAATACGCAGTCTAAACACCTCGTTTTATGTGCCTCTCTCACCTCCATGCTACAATCTATACGCCTCAAAAATGTGTGCCTCTTTTGCTTCCTAGACCTCTCACCTCCCCGACTCCCAACCCGACTACATCTCTCTTCTATAAAACCTCACATCACTCATTGCCCATTACTCATTGCTCACTACTCTGCCCCGTACCCCTTTCTCCCACACCTGTCCATTCGCCTTCACTCCTTACTCTCCTACCTTCTGCCACTGCATTGCACCAGCAGCACACTTCACAAAGCCACTTTAAGGAGGCACGTGCAAATTTCTATGCACGTGGGCTTCAATTCCTTGCTCAAGATTGGGCTGATGACGATTGTCCCCTTTTCAGCTCATCAATTCCATGGTCAGACTGCACCTCATCCCTTGTGCATCACCACTCAGTTTGGTGATAGTCCGTCCTCTCTTCTCCTTGCAACCGTGGAGTCACAGATTCCATACTACTTAGTTATTTCCTATTAACTACCCGCCCTCCCCCTCTCTTAGTCTTAAAAAACCCCCTTCCCCTTCCTTTTATTTTACAATCCTCCCAAGTCTTGCTTTTAAAATTTTTTTTGCATTACTTTCATACAATTCTCTTTAAACTTAAACCCCCCCCTTTATAATGTTTTAAACAAATATCATTAAACTTTAACCCCCCCTTTCTTTTCTTAGTCTATGTTCCTTTATCATTAAACTTTAACCCCCCCCTTTCTTTTCTTAGTCTATGTTCCTTTATAACGTTTTAATTTCTTTCTATATATTGGGACCTTAACCCTAAGTCTTAGTTTACTATGCAATGGACTCATTTTTCCCCCCCTTTTTTGTTTTGTTATCCCCTTATTTATTTTTCTATTTCCCCCTCCCTCTTTGCTTACATCTATTTAAGATCTTTCTCTCCTTTCTTAACCCCTTCAAACCACCCCTATTTCATTAAAATCCTTTTAATTAAACTCTTTCTCCCCCCATCACTTATTTCAATTTTATTAACCCCCCTTTTTTTTCAATACAAAGGTGCATTATTTTTACTTCTTAACCTTTAGACCGATCGTGCTAAAATTACTCTATATTAAACCACCCCCTTTGTTTACAAAGGTTCATTATCTTCGTACTTAAGCTTGATAAGTGTATGGCTAAAGCATCGATTTTTATTGTGACTCCAATAACAAGGGAGGGGTGTTGATGACACCTGTCTTCCAAACCAAAGTTAAAACTAGGTCTCACTATTTTGCTTGTTAGATGGTGGCAGGTAGGCAAACTCCCATCTTCAATAAAAGTGATGCTGCCAATGACTTATCTAAGCTTCATTGCTCACATTTTCTCTTTTAGAAAAAATTGTTCGTCCTTTAATTATGCTACTTCATTTTTTGTGATGTTATTGCAAAGTTTATCTATTAAACATTTCTCTTTCCTACTCCAAATTTGTCTACTCTTCACTATGGAAAGGGGTGTTGTAAATGTCTACTACACACACACACACACACACACACACACACACACACACACACACACATGAACTCACACACTCATACACACATACACACAGACACACATGTGTGCATCCTTTTTTGGGATTTGCTACTATATACAAGAAGTATTCCCTAAGATACAGCTATAGAATCAAAAAATGCCATTGTAAGATAGTAAGCATGATAATCTAGATCTAGAACATGTAGACAATTGAAAAATGATTCTTGCAAAGATACAAGGAAAAAAGATTCTTGGCAAGGCCTAGGTCACCAAAGACCCCATGGTTTGAATCTTTTCATAGAGTCAATAGTGCCCAATAGTGTACCTGGGTAAAGAAAAGATCATATCCTTGGTAGATAGGGTAAACCCCAAAAAACTAGGAAAGCTTGCCAAGCAAGCACCAAAGAGGCCTCTCTTTGCACATCCTATCCTTCTACCTCGACGACTCTTTTGTTGTCTTGTCCTCTATTTCGTTCGGTGCCACCTACTCCATCTACTTGGCTTCACTACCTCTTCTCCTTCAATCCAATCTATTAAGGTTAGCTCATTGTCCCGCTAACTCTTTGTGTAGCTTTCATGTTTGCTGCCTCCCTACCTCGAACATTTTCTTCGTTCCTCTCAACCGGCCGCTGCAGTATTTGTGCCTGATTATCTCACCCTATGGTCACCCTCTCAAGTATCAGGTACTTGGCCTCTCATAACTCTCTATCATAATTTTCTCTGTCACCTCTTGCCATCCAGTGCGACACTGATGCTTTGATCTTAAAGACACAAATGGAAATGGTTCTCTTGTTGCTCTTGTTTTTGCATGTTCCCCTTCCTCCTTGATGGTCTCCTTCAAGTGTTTCTCCTTGTTCGTCTCCTTGTATTCCATCATCGCTACATCAGGAGGTCTTACATGCTCGATGTTCTACCCTCTAACACGTTCTCTTTCCTTGCTTCTTGGAAATGCTATGCTTAGCTCGAGTTTACACCTTCTTGATAGACTATGCCTTCTCGACCTCCTTTTTCTGGAGCCTCAGTGTAGTCTTGGCTACAATAAGGCATTGTGCTTGCACGTAAGTCTTTTTGTAGGCTTTACAACTTGCCGTCTCCTTGTGGCAAGAGTGTGCTCTCCTTTTGCTTGTTGGTGCTTTCTCTCCCTGTTCATGGGCAAACTCTCCTTGTGCATGGGCCTCCTCTTTGCTGTTCCTTATGTCCACGGACTTCTCACCTCATTTCCTTCTCGTAGCTTATGGCTCTTGGGAGTTCTGGTCTCCTCTCTTACACAATACGAATAGCTTTGCTCTACTATGCCTCTGGCCTTTGTTGCACCTCTTTTGTTACATGGTTTTCAGTTTCCAGCTCTTGTTGATGCTTCTCCCTCATGGTTCTTGCATGGTGATGCAGCTCTCACATGTCTCTTTTTGTGTGTCTCATATGTTGCCTCTTTTTGCTATATATATATATATATATATATATATATATATATATATATATATATATAATATCCTCCTTTGACACCCCTGTTTTTGGGCTCTTCTTTTAATTTTTAGTCTTGTGCTTTTTATTACTCCGAGCTACTAGATATTATATATTATATATATATAAGTGTTTGCTTAATTGGTTCTTTTTTATTATTTCTTTTTGCAATTTATGGTTTTCTCCTTTGTAGCTCCTTTATTTTGTATTAAGTCCTTATATATATTAGTGATTTGGAAGATGGAATCTAAGTCTACCAAGCTTAAATTTAGATGATTTATAACCCCAATCGATTTATAACCTAAGTTTACTAAGCCTAAATTATAACCCCACTAAGCTTAAATTTTTAAATGAATCTTGATCTATAACCCCACTATCCCCCCCACTTCATTGCTCAATGCGATGCCCATACTTAAGATGGAAGGTGGTTTCTCAATTATTTATCGAATTATTTTTTTTTGCCAGGATAGTTAAAGCTGTATTTGCAATTAATTGTGACATCGATAACAAGAGTGTGGGGGATGGCTGGATACCTGGCACCCACACAATTATCATAATTTTCTAACTATGATTTTTGTTTGGTTGGTTGGCAGGTATGTTGAGAGTTCACGCTCAACATCATGTGATCATATGTGCATAGCACTAACCCAATAGAGTGCTATAAAGGAAAGGGCTAGATCCCCTAACCCTAACCCTAAATGGGTTTTTATATATTCTATTTTTTCAAGTAAATGTAGTGTACAATTAGTCATTTGTGGTGTGCTCTCTAGTTGTGCCCTCTCTTCTCATCTCCACTCTTCTCCTCTCCCCTCTTCATATTTTGTCATGGTATCAGAGCATGGTTCCGCCTTCCGCTGAGGCATTGAGATCATTGTGAGAGAGATTGAGAGTTCTTGAGTGTCTCTTCCGTTGAGAGAACTTTCGCATTGAGAGAATTTCCATCTACACTTTCATGAGAGATTTTTGTTCATTTCTTCTTCTTAGGAATAGAAAGAGAGAGAGTTTTTCATCTTATTGAGAGAGAGAGAGAGAGAGAGAGAGAGAGAGAGAGAGAGAGAGAGAGAGTTATGTTCATTTTGATGTTGTTCATTCTCAAGGTTCATTTCATGAGAGAATGATTCTGTGATGTTTCTAGTTCAAAGCTGTGTTCCTTAGCTCAGCCTTGACATAGCATCAGCTCACGGCTCTACAACACAAGTGCCATTTGAAGTAGCAGCTTAACTAGCTTCATTTGTTCACTCGAGCCTCCCATCCAAGTATTACTATCTATGACCTCCAAGAGAGAGACAATTCAAAGCTGTAGCAAAAATTTGAGCCCTTTGCCAATTCTAACAAAGGAGACGTGGCTTGCAAGCTCTCTATCTCCAAGGTCCAGTCCAAAAGCCACAAGCAGCTACAATCGCATGTAAGACTACGTACACATTAATGACCAGGCAAGGTTGGCTATCTTATGGGCTTCTGCATGCTCAAGCTTTCATGACTGAGTAGCCCATCTGCAACTAAGCTCCTCTGATGGCCAGCACTTCGAAGTAGCTCACCTTCTATGGGCTCCTCGATGACCAGCAAACAATCCGCAACCCTCCAACAAATCCAACTGCTCCAACTCGTCAACGAATGTCTAAGGAGCTCTAAGGCTCCATCGACGCATGCGCTCCAAAACAAGCCTGCCTCTACGGACCTCTCCAACAAGCGCTTCTATCAAGCCACGGATTTGCCTTCATAGTCTATGCCTTGCCCAGCCTTCTATAGCACCGATCTCTCCAGTCGAACGAGATAGCACCAAAAGCAATCACTAAGGTGCTTTACAATGACAGACTGCAACGAAGCTCCATCGACACGGATAAATAGTAATGCCCTCAACCATCGCGACCTCCCCAATCAGAGCCACCTGCACCTCAGCAACTCCATAGAGGTTGACTACAACAACACTAAGGTGCTCTGCAACGATAGACTACAACGAAGCTCCATCGACACGGATAGATAGCAACGCCTTCAACCATCGCGACCTCCCCAATCAGAGCCACTTGCGCCTCAGCAACTCCATAGAGGTTGACTACAACAAGTCCCATAGCCATGGCACCTTGCAAATCTACACGACTGTGTGAAGCCTCTAAGCAACTCCTGCAAAATGGCTCTCTGTAGCAAATGGCTTCCAAGCAGCTCTCTTGCAAAGCCAGAGACCTTCATGCCACAGGCGCGAGGCTCCTGCGACCAGATCTCCAGCATCCAAAGGTGCACCTTGGAAAAGTCACGTGTCGCATGTACCACATCATACCAAGACCCTATCCTAGGGTAACCACTCAACTCAAGAGTGGTCTATGATTTGACACATGGCAGATTATCTACCACATCAGCAAGCATGCCTGGTTGCCATGTCATAACCTCATCCACAGTGCCACATCACCTTGCTGTGTGGCACTCTATCTGCCACCTCAGCACCTTGGCCCTACTACCACATCACCACTGACTACCACGTCGACAGTCCAATCAGTAAGAGCCACGTCATCATCGACTGCCATATCATCATTGACCAATCAACTACCACATCATCACCTTGACCAGTCAATGCTTGCCACATCACCTATTGCCATGTCATCTACCATGTCACCTTTGTTGACATCATCATCTACCACATCATCAGTGCCATGTGGCACACTGACCCTCTTAGGCACACACAGTGCTCCACAGTCATTGCATGTGACTACTCCTACCACCTCAGCATAGGGCTCCATAGGCACACCTCTTGCTAGGCACAGTACCACATCATCACTGCATGTGACCCACAGTGACACATCATCATTGAGCACCATATGCACTCCTTTTGCCCCTCCATCATCTAGATCAAATTGTATCTCTTGATCCAGGAAGAACTTGAGGGTGCTTTAAAAAGAAAAGTCGCTAGATTTTTTGTGGTTTACGTGCTCGTCACATCACATGCACATTTTGGTGCAAGTTATACTCACATTTGAGCCTCATCGACAAAACCACTTCCTACATGCACATCTATCTCTACATCGACGCATCTGACCCAGCACTTAAAAAGAACAAAAGAAAAGGAATTATTTGTTGTTCTTTCTTCGATCGATGGTTGGTATATATCTAGATCAGAGTAGACTAGATTGCCATAGAGGGGATGCTTTGAATTTCCCCAAGTTGCCAATGTAAGCCATGCTCGAAATTCCCGACTAGTACCTACTCGAAGTTAGTCCATACGCTCACATGCGGTTTCACATCATTAAATTACCTGAAACCTTACGTTCATTAGTTCAGTGAGCAGACTTCAGAGTTTAGAGGCATTTTCAATTGTTCAGTGGGCAGATAGCATTTGATTTTACACACACATGCCACCATTGTAAAGCCTACACGGCTATTTCATGGCATTGTGCACATCATTTCAGCCTTGTAAAGCCTCTTAGCTATTCCCGTGGCATCATTGCCACAAGCCTTGTAATACAGATCAAATTTTATATATTGCAGTTCTTCATCGACAGTTCAAATTCCACTTAGCACAGTCAGTGTATTTGCAGTTCATTCATATAGAGCTTTTCACGACACTTTTGAGTATATTTCTTGCACCATGTCTACGACTAGCAACGCGGCATCATTGCCACAAGCCTTGTAATACATATCAAATTTTATATATTGCAGTTCTTCATCGACAGTTTAGATTCTACTTAGCACAGCCAGTGTATTTACAGTTGATTCATACAGAGATTTTCATGACACTTTTGAGTATATTTCTTGCACCATGTCTACAACTAGCAACTTAATCTGGAGGCATCTACTAAGCTAGACAACTCCAATTATGGTACATGGAAATATCGAATGGAGACCATTCTTGTACTTTAGGACAAATGGGAGTATGTCGATGGGTCTACACCTAGACCATTGGATGATCCAGCCAGCAGTAGCTCTACTCCACTTGTTGTCATAGCACCAGCAACGAGATCTACAATGGGATCTATAGCTACACAAATAATTTTCGCACCTGTAACAGATCCTGCCATTTCTCGAGCTCAGGCAGAATGGGATAAGAAAGACAAGTATGCCTATCATTTGATCAAGCAAAATGTGCAAGATGTCATGCTAGGACAGCTCAACACAATCAACACATCGAAAGAAGCATGGGATATGTTTGTATCTCTCTACGAGTCCAAGAACACATCCAGGATTCTCACCCTAAGAAACCAAATCAACCAAAGTTTCCACAATAGTAGTGAAATTGGTCATGCTTATGTACTCCGAATAAAAGACTACAACAATCAACTTGCAGCAGCAGGAGAGACTATGAACCCTACAGAAATGGTTCAAGTCATTCTAATTGGACTAGGAGAGGGATACGAGAATCTAGTCCAGAGTATTGCCATCCAATGGCAAATTTTGACACTAGAAGAACTTCCGTCAGTCCTACTTGGTGAAGAACTCAGATTTCAAGCTATTCAAGCTCAAAAAGGTCATTCTAATGATCAGGCATTCACAGCTTCAGACAGAAGCAGAGGCAAAGGCAGAGGCAGAGGTAGATCATATTTGAAAACTGGTCATTCATCAGTAACAAAATCAAAGTCAGCATCAGCATCATCATCATCCTCAGCAACATCAGAATCAACAAAGAGGAAATTATTCCAATCAAGGAAGATTCCAAGGACGAGGGAATGCATCCACCAACCATAGCATTAATACTTCGCCAAGAGTTACAGAGGGCTGTGATAGGATTGGCAGTGGACTTTCTTTTGATTTAGGAGCATTTGTAATAAGAAGAGATTCCAGTATGAATCAAATTGATGAGTCTTTACAATAATTTTGGAGAAGAATCACATCCAGTGTAACTACTATCACAAGTTTGGACACTATGAAAGAGATTGCCGAAAGAAGCAATACGACCAAGGTGCTCAATCTAGCAGTAATCGAGGGAATTTTCGAGGCAGAGGAAATCATCATGGTGGACATTCTAGTCGTAGTAATTTTGCAAATGAACATGGGAATATGTTTCTTGCAAGCGAGGAAATGCAGCACACTGATACAGTGTACCTAGACTCTGATTTCAATCCCAAAGAGGATTACAGCTATCAAGTCGACCAAGTGGAACAGGATCCTTGGTACATCGATAGCGGTGCATCATATCACATGACAAATCATCAAGAATGGTTCACAGAAATGAAACCATTAGAAGGACAGAACAATGTCATCTACACAGCAAACAATACACCAAATCTAGTTCAAGGGACAAGTGTTATCCCTATGAACAATTTCATTGGTACGAAAGGATTGGTGAAAGATGTATTCTATGTTCCGAATCTCAACAAGAACCTTTTGTTAGTAGGTCAAATGAGGGAACACAATTATCGAGTATCCCATCAACCACAAGGTCATTATCTCCAGAGATGTAATCTTTGATGAGGAATCTGAATGGAAAACCTCAAATACATAGGAGATAGAAGCATCGACTTTAGAGTCATCTACAGAAAAGGTTGATGAAGAAGAGCAAGAATTGCCAGCAACACTCCAAGTAGAGCCACAGCAACTCAAATGGTCTACTAGGAAAAGCAGACCACCAACCAGATTGACATATGCTCAAAAAGGCAAAGCAATTTAGGTGGAAACCACCAACTATGCTCTTATGACTACCATCATGGGGCTATAGAAGAGCCAGTGTACTTTGAAGATGTAGTAGACAAAGCCAGACTAGCAAACTACTATGAATGAAGAAATGGATGCTTTGTATAAGAATAATACTTGGGAATTATGTGACCTTCCACCAGGAAAGAAGGCCATAGCAAACAAATGGGTATACAAAGTGAAGTACAATCCATATGGAAGTATTCAAAGATACAAAGCTAGACTAATCGTGTGACAACACTCTCTTATGGTGAATGGAAATTGGCTTCTATGCCAACACAATTAACACATATCTTTTTTACCACATAACAACATTGTCAATCATTTTGTCACACATAAGTGGGGAGTAAGTTCCACATAGTGGGCTTACTCCCCACCATGTGGTCTTATCCTCTCAGTTGGGGGTGGGGGCCACACACACACACATGCATACACAAATTTTTCTTAGTAAACACACTGCCCCCCTCCACCTCTATTTTGATTACATCTATTCAAAATTCTTGACTCTCTTTATATAAAACCCTCTTTATCCTTCTTATCCCTCTTTAATTAATTCTTTTGCATACTTTTCAATTACATATTTAATTAGAAATTGGTTTTTTTTTCCCTTAGCTATCCCAGCCCTATTTTTTCATTATCCACCCCTCCCCCTAAGTAAGCCCCCTAAACAACTTTTCTTCCTCCATTTATTATACCTCTTAACCAATCCCTCTTAATATTTTGTCCCCCGCCCCCCTTGTTTTTGTTTCCCCTATAAGTATTTAGTTCCCTCTCAAACTATGCTCTCTCCTTTAGCTTATCCTCCCTCATGTATTTCTCCCTAACTAACCCTCAACCCCTATGCAACTAAATCCAATCCTCCCAAACCCCCCCAACCCTTGCTAATAATCCCTAACCTGCTGATCAAAACCCCTATCCAACCAAACCCACTTATACCACCGCTTATCCTTAGCCTTGCAACTGGCCATTACCTACTTTTTTATACCACCTCGACATGTGCATGTCACAACCCTTAGCCTCTCTTTCCTCTCTTTGCACATCCTATCCTCCTACCTTGATGGCTCTTTTGTTGTCTTCTCCTCCATTTCGTTCGGTGTCACCTCCTCCATCTACTTGTCTTTGCTACCTCTTCTCCTTCAATCCAATCTATTAAGGTTAGCTCATTGTCCCGCTAACTCCTTGTGTAGCTTTCTTGTTTGCGAAGGTGGTTTCTCAATTATTTATCGAATGATTTTTTTTTGCCAGGATAGTTAAAGTTGTATTTGCAATTAATTGTGACATCGATAGCAAGAGTGTGGGGGATGCCTAGATACCTAGCACCCACACAATTATCATAATTTTCTAACTATGATTTTTGTTTGGTTGGTTGGCAGGTATAGTTCCCCACTCAATTAATCAGCGAGAAAAGGCTTAGCTACTCCAGCAAACTACTATTGATTTCGTTTTGTAAATTATTGATACATTTTATAAATCATTGAAGTGAAATGATGTAATAAACTCTATTATATTTTCCAAGTAACAATTTATTATTAGATTGAGAATCTCTAGTCTAAATCTGATTGTACGGTTCATTTCTGAAGAGATTTTTTAAATATAAACACACACACACACTGATACACATATACCACACTTGCACGTGAATTGCTGAGCAGTTGGAATCAACCTCCTCCTTTCTACATTGCACTTGAGCAACATGATGTGCTCCAATCAAAACTTATAATCTGTCTTGGTGTGACCATGCTCTCCATCGAAGTAGCATCTAATTTGTGGTGTTCTTGCCTTTTCCCTTGCCACGGCCTTACTTGAGTCTTTGTGGCTGCTCATCCTTCCGCCTAGTATCTTGTGCCATCTTTGACATCATAGTGTGGTTTTGGCCATACAAACACTCAAAATCATCATGCACAAACTTGCAGTATTTGGTGCAAACAATCATCTTCATTGTGTCCCTATTGAGAGCACTTATTGCACCATTTTTATTTGGATTGGGTTTATATCGGATATCCAATTCTTGCAAGGCCTTCTTGAGCTTGGACTTCAATTTATACTTCTTGGATGTCATGTCTTCTTCTTCACTTTCTTCATCTTTCTTCTTTTGCTTGGACTACTCTTCTCCAAGGCAATAGTTCAGTTTAGGAGTTCCTCATACATCTTGGTTGGATTTTTAATTTTTGAGAAGCACAAATCCACCACTTGCATGCATCCCATAATCAACCAAGCATGCAAGGTAGCATGCTTAATTCATTGATGAAGCCTGCATTCAGAGAACAAAATCTTGCCTGTTTGGTCAAGGTACAGGGAAAGTAGTTCATGTACTCCTACTTAGTCATTGCTAAATTGATATGGTAAACCTGTAGAAAGCTCCACATGCGACTCTATAGGGATCCTCCTCCTTAGTCCCTTTGAAGCCCTGAAACTTGTCGTTAATGAGCTATGCAGATTTTGCAGTCATCATGAGCTCGGGGCCCCTTGGTTGTGGTCATCCCATTGCAACTCAATTAGGTCTCAAAATTGTATCTTGTATA